>NW_026735238.1:0-150768 GCF_949786415.1 Peromyscus eremicus | reverse complement strand
TCTGGTAAGTAGAGTCACTATTGTGCTCCCATTTCATACACAGGGCAAATAGCACTGGCGTCTGTTCCCAGCCTGTACACTGTACTGGATGAAGAGGATCTATTGTTCTTGTCAGTTTCCTAAGCAGAGTTGAACTAGATATGGCCGTGTGTGTAGGAAGCACAGTTCTTTTGTTCAGAGCAAGCTCACTGTTCAGACCTCATAGGAAACACAGTAGATTAGAAGAGTGCTCTTTTTTCAAAAGCAGAGTGTGTTACTTGTAAGGCGAGCTAGCATTTGTTTCACAGTCCTAAATGGAGTTGAATCACATGCAGTTTCTGGTCTTTCGAGCAAGAGTTGTTTTCTGGTAAGAAGAGTCACTATTGCGCTCCCATTGACATACAAAGGGCAAATAGCCCTGGCATCTGTTCCCAGCATGTACAGTGTATTGGACTGAAGAGGATCTACTGTTCTTGTCTGTTTCCTAAGGAGAGTTGAACTAGATATGGCCCGTGTGTGTAGGAAGCACAGTTCTTTTGTTCTGAGCAAGCTCACTGTTCTGGCCCTATAGGAAACACAGTAGCGTAGAAGAGTGCTCTTTTCTCAAAAGCAGAGTGTGTTTCTTGTAAGGAGAGCTAGCGTTTGTTTCCCAGACCTAAATGGAGTTGAATCACATGCAGCTGTTGGTCTCACGAACAAGAGTTGTTTTCTGGTAAGGAAAGTCACTATTGCGCTCCCATTGCCATACACAGTACAAATAGCACTCGCGTCTGTTGCCAGCAAGTACAGTGTATTGGACTGAAGAGGAGCTACTGTTCTTGTCAGTTTCCTAAGCACAGTTGAACTAGTTATGGCCGGTGTGTGTAGGAAGCACAGTTCTTTTGTTCTGAGCAAGCTCACTGTTCGGGCCCAATAGGAAACACAGTAGAGTAGAAGAGTGATCTTTTCTCAAAAGGAGAGTGTGTTTCTTGTAAGGCGAGCTACCATTTGCTTCCCAGTCCTAAATGGTGTTGAATCACGTGCAGTTTCTGGTCCTAAGAGCAAGAGTTGTTTTCTGGTAAGAAGAGTCACTATTGTGCTCCCATTGTCATACACAGGACAAATAGCGCTGGCGTCTATTCCCAGCCTGTACACTGTATTGGACTGAAGAGGATCTATTGTTCTTGTCAGTTTCCTAAGCAGAGTTGAACTAGATATAGCCCGTGTGTGTAGGCAGCACAGTTCTTTTTTTCTGAGCAAGCTCACAGTTCTGGCCCTATAGGAAACACAATAGAGTAGAAGAGTGCTCTTTTCTCAAGAGCAGAGTGTGTTTCTTGTAAGGCGACCTAGCTTTTTTTTCCCAGTCCTAAATGGAGTTGAATCACATGCAGTTTCTGGATTTTCGAGCAAGAGTTGTTTTCTTGTAAGAAGAGTAACTATCGCGCTCCCATTGTCATACACAGGGCAAATAGCACTGGCGAGTGTTCCCAGCATGTACAGTGTATTGGACTGAAGAAGATCTACTGTTCTTCTCAGTATGCTAAGCAGAATTGAACTAGATATGGCCGTGTGTGTAGGAAGCACAGTTCTTTTGTTCTGAGGAAGCTCAATGTTCTGGCCCTATAGGAAACACAGTAGAGTAGAAGAGTGATCTTTTCTCAAAAGCAGAGTGTGTTTCTTGTAAGGCGAGCTAGCGTTTGTTTCCCATTCCTAAATGGAGTTGAAACACATGCAGTTTCTGGTCCTACGGTCAAGAGTTGTTTTCTGGTAAGAAGAGTCACTATTGCGTTCCCATTGTCATTCACAGGGCAAATAGCACTGGCGTCTGTTCCCAGCATGTACAGTGTATTGGACTGAGGAGGATCTACTGTTCTTGTCAGTTTCCTAAGCAGAGTTGAACTAGATATGGCCCGTGTGTGTAGGAAGCACAGTTCTTTTGTTCTGAGCAAGCTTACTGTTCAGACCACAAAGGAAACACAGTAGAGTACAAGAGTGCTCTTTTCTCAAAAGCAGAGTGCGTTTCTTTTAAGGCGAGCTAGTGTTTGTTTCCCAGTCCCAAATGGAGTTGAATCACATGCAGTTGTTGGTCCCACGAGCAAGAGTTGTTTTCTGGTAAGGAAAGTCACTATTGCGCTCCCATTGCCATACACAGTGCAAATAGCACTCGTGTCTTTTGCCAGCAACTACAGTGTATTGGACTGAAGAGGAGCTACTGTTCTTGTCAGTTGGCTAACCAGAATTGAACTAGATATGGCCGTGTGTGTAGGAAGCACAGTTCTTTTCTTCTGAGGAAGCTCACTGTTCAAACCCCATAAGAAACACAGTAGAGTAGAAGAGTGCTCTTTTCTCAAAAGCAGAGTGTGTTTCTTGTAAGGCGAGCTAGCGTTTGTTTCCCAGTCCCAAATGGAGTTGAATCACATGCAGTTTGTGGTCCTACGAGCAAGAGTTGTTTTCTGGTAAGAAGCGTCACTATTGAGCTCCTTTGTCATACACAGGGCAAATAGCACTGGCGTCTGTTCCCAGCATGTACAGTGTATTGTACTGAAGAGGAGCTACTGTTCTTGTCAGTTTCATAAGCAGAATTGAAGTAGATATGGCCGTGTGTGTAGGAAGCACAGTTCTTTTCTTCTGAGCAAGCTCACTGTTCTGGCCCTATAGGAAACACAGTAGAGTAGAAGAGTGATCTTTTCTCAAAAGCAGAGTGTGTTTCTTGTAAGGCGAGCTAGCGTTTGTTTCCCAGTCCTAAATGGAGTTGAATCACATGCAGTTTGTGGTCCTACGAGCAAGAGATGTTTTCTGGTAAGAAGAGTCACTATTGTGCTCCTTTGTCATACACAGGGCAAATAGCACTGGCGTCTGTTCCCAGCATGTACAGTGTATTGGACTGAGGAGGATCTACTGTTCTTGTCAGTTTCCTAAGCAGAGTTGAACTAGATATGGCCCGTGTGTGTAGGAAGCACAGTTCTTTTGTTCTGAGCAAGCTTACTGTTCAGACCCCATAGGAAACACAGTAGAGTAGAAGAGTGCTCTTTTCTCAAAAGCAGAGTGTGTTTCTTTTAAGGCGAGCTAGTGTTTGTTTCCCAGTCCTAAATGGAGTTGAATCCCATGCAATTTCTGGTCCTATGAGCAAGAGTTGTTTTCTGGTAAGAAGAGTCACTATTGTGCTCCCATTTTCATACAAAGGGCAAATAGCACTGGCGTCTGTTCCCAGCATGTACAGTGTATTGGACTGAAGAGGATCTACTGTTCTTGTCAGTTGGCTAACCAGAATTGAACTAGATATGGCCGTGTGTGTAGGAAGCACAGTTCTTTTGTTCTGAGCAAGCTTACTGTTCAGACGACATAGGAAACACAGTAGAGAAGAAGAGTGCTCTTTTCTCAAAAGCAGAGTGTGTTTCTTGTAAGGGGAGCTAGCGTTTGTTTCCTAGTCCTAAATGGAGTTGAATCATGCAGTTGTTGGTCCCAGGAGCAAGAGTTGTTTTCTGGTAAGGAAAGTAACTATTGCGCTCCCATTGCCATACACAGTGCAAATAGCACTCGCGTCTGTTGCCAGCAAGTACAGTGTATTGGACTGAATAGGATCTACTGTTCTTTTCAGTTTCCTAAGCAGAGGTGAACTAGATATTGCCCATGTGTGTAGGAAGCACAGTTCTTTTGTTCTGAGCAAGCTCACTGTTCGGACCCCATAGGAAACACAGTAGAGTAGAAGAGTGCTCTTTTCTCAAAAGCAGAGTGTGTTTCATGTAACGCGAGGTAGCATTTGTTTCCCAGTCTTAAATGGAGTTGAATCACATGCAGTTACTGCTCCTACGAGCAAGAGTTGTTTTCTGGTAAGAAAAGTCACTATTGCACTCCTATTGCCATATACAGTGCAAATAGCACTCGCATCTGTTCCCAGCAAGTACAGTATATCGGACTGAAGAGGAGCTACTGTTCTTGTCAGTTTCCTAAGCAGAGGTGAACTAGATATGGCCCGTGTGTAGGAAGCACAGTTCTTTTGTTCTGAGCAAGCTCACTGTTCTGGCCCTATAGGAAACACAGTAGAGTAGAAGAATGCTCTTTTCTCTAAAGCAGAGTGTGTATCTTGTAAGGCGAGCTAGCGTTTGTTTTCCAGTCCTAAATGGAGGTGAAACACATGCAGTTTCTGGTCCTATGAGCAAGAGTTGTTTTATGGTAAGAATAGTCACTATTGCGCTGCCATTGCCATACACAGGACAAATAGTACTGGCGTCTGTTCCCAGCAAGTACAGTGTATTGGACTGAAGAGGAGCTACTGTTCTTGTCAGGTTCCTAAGCAGACTTGAACTAGTTATGGCCATGTGTGTAGGAAGCACAGTTCTTTTGTTCTGAGCAAGCTCACTGTTTGGACCCCTTAGAAAACACAGTATTGTAGAAGAGTGCTCTTTTTTCTAAAGCATAATGTGTTTCTTGTAAGGCGAGGTAGCGTTTGTTTCCCAGTACTAAATGGAGTTGAAACACATGCAGTTTCTGGTACTATGAGCAAGAGTTTTTTTCTGGTAAGGAAAGTCACTATTGCGCTGCCTTTGCCATACACAGGACAAATAGCACTGGCATCTGTTGCCATCAAGTACAGTGTATTGGACTGAAGAGGAGCTACTGTTCTTGTCAGGTTCCTAAGCAGACTTGAACTAGATATGGCCGTGTGTGTAGGAAGCACAATTTTTTTTTTTTCTGAGCAAGCTCACTGTTTGGACCCCATAGGAAACACAGTAGAGTAGAAGAGTACTCTTTTCTCAAAAGCCGACTGTGTTTCTTGTAAGGCGAGCTAGCGTTTGTTTCCCAGTCCTAAATGGAGTTGAATCACATGCAGTTTCTGGTCCTACGTGCAAGAGTTGTTTTCTGGTAAGGAAAGTCACTATTGCGCTCCCATTGCCACACAGTGCAAATAGCACTCCCGTCTCTTCCTAGCAAGTACAGTGTATCAGACTGAAGAGGAGCTACTGTTCTTTCAGTTTCCTAAGCAGAGTTGAACTAGATATGCCCCGTGTGTGTAGGAAGCACAGTTCTTTTGTTCTGAGCAAGTTCACCATTCTGGCCCTATGGGAAACACAGTAGAGTAGAAGAGTTCTCTTTTCTCAAAAGCAGAGTATGTTTCTTGTAAGGCGAGCTAGAGTTTGTTTCCAAGTGCTAAATGGAGTTGAGTCACATGCAGTTTTTTTGTCCTACGAGCAAGAGTTGTTTTCTGGTAAGACGAGTCACTATTGTGCTCCCATTGCCATACACAGTGCCAATAGCACTCGCCTCTGTTCCCAGCAAGTACAGTGTATTGGACTGAAGAGGATCTACTGTTCTTTTCAGTTTCCTAAGCAGAGTTGACCTAGATATGGCCCATGTGTGTAGGAAGCACAGTTCTTTTCTTCTGAGAAAGCTCACTGTTTGGATCCCTTAGTAAACACAGTAGAGTAGAAGAGTACTCTTTTCTCAAAGGCAGAGTGTGTTTCATGTAAGGCGAGCTAGCATTTGTTTGCCAGTCCTAAATGGAGTTGAATCACATGCACTTTCTGGTCCTACGAGCAAGAGTTGTTTTCTGGTAAGGAAAGTCCCTATTGCGCTCCCATTGCCATATACAGTGCAAATAGCCCTGGCGTCTGTTCCCAGCAAATACAGTGTATCGGACTGAAGAGGAGCTACTGTTCTTGTCAGTTACCTAAGCAGATTGAACTAGATATGGCCCGTGTGTAGGACGCACAGTTCTTTTGTTCTGAGCAAGCTCACTGTTCTTGCCCTATAGGAAACACAGTAGAGAGGAAGAGTGCTCTTTTCTCTAAAGCAGAGTGTGTTTCTTGTAAGGCACGCTAGCATTTGTTTCCCAGTCCGAAATGGAGTTGAAACACATGCAGTTACTGGTCCTACGAGCAAGAGTTGTTTTATGGTAAGAATAGTCACTATTGCGCTGCCATTGCCATACACAGGACAAATAGCACTGGCGTCTGTTCCCAGTATGTACAGTGTATTGGACTAAAGGGTATCTACTGTTCTTGTCAGGTTCCTAAGCAGAGTTGAACTAGATATGGCCCGTGTGTGTAGGAAGCACAGTTATTGTGTTCTGAGCAAGCTCACTATTCTGGCCCTATAGGAAACACAGTAGAGTAGAAGAGTGCTCTTTTCTCAAAAGCAGGGTGTGTTTCTTGTAAGGCAAGCTAGCGTTTTTTTCCCAGTCCTAAATGGAGTTGAATCACATGCAGTTTCTGGTCCTACGAGCAAGAGTTGTTTTCTGTTAAGGAAAGTCACGATTGTGCTCCCATTGCCATACACATTGCAAATAGCACTCGCGTCTGTTCCCAGCAAGTACAGTGTATTGGACTGAATAGGATCTACTGTTCTTTTCAGTGTCCTATGCAGAGGTGATCTAGATATTGCCTATGTGTGTAGGAAGCACAGTTCTTTTGTTCTGAGCAAGCTCACTGTTCGGACCCCATAGGAAACTCAGTAGAGTAGAAGAGTGCTCTTTTCTCAAAAGCAGAGTGTGTTTCATGTAAGGCGAGGTAGCATTTGTTTCCCAGTCTTAAATGGAGTTGAATCACATGCAGTTACTGGTCCTATGAGCAAGAGTTGTTTTCTGGTAAGGAAAGTCACTATTGTGCTCCCATTGACATACACAGTGCAAATAGCCCTGGCGTCTCTTCCCAGCAAGTACAGTGTATCGGACTGAAGAGGAGCTACTGTTCTTGTCAGTTTCCAAAGCAGAGTTGAACTAGATATGGCGCGTGTGTGTAGGAAGCACAGTTATTATGTTCTCAGCAAGCTCACTGTTCTGGCCCTATAGGAAACACAGTAGAGTAGAAGAGTGTTCTTTTCTCTAAAGCCGACTGTGTTTCTTGTAGGGCGAGCTAGCGTTTGTTTCCTAGTCCTAAATGGAGTTGAATCACATGCAGTTTCTGGTCCTATGCACAAGAGTTGTTTTCTGGTAAGGAAAGTCACTATTGCACGCCCATTGCCATACACAGTGCAAATAGCACTCGCGTCTGTTCCCTGCAAGTACAGTGTTGGACTGAAGAGGAGCTACTGTTCTTGTCAGGTTCTTAAGCAGAGTTGAACTACATATGGTCCGTGTGTGTAGGAAGCACAGTTCTTTTGTTCTGAGCAAGCTCACTGTTCGGACCCCTTAGAAAAAACAGTAGAGTAGAAGACTGCTCCTTTCTCTAAAGCAGAGGGTGTTTCTTGTAAGGCGAGCTAGCGTTTGTTTCCCAGTCCTAAATGGAGTAGAATATCATGCCGTTTCTGGTCCTATGAGCAAGAGTTGTTTTCTGGTAAGGAAAGTCACTATTGCGCTGCCATTGCCATACACAGGACAAATAGCACTGGCGTCTGTTGCCAGCAAGTACAGTGTATTGGACTGAAGAGGATCTACTGTTCTTGTCAGGTTCCTAAGCAGACTTGAACTAGATATGGCCGTATGTGTAGGAAGCACAATTTTTTTTGTTCTGAGCAAGCACACTGTTTGGACCCCATAGGAAACACAGTAGAGTAGAAGAGTGCTCTTTTCTCAAAAGCCGACTGTGTTTCTTGTAAGGCGAGCTAGCGTTTGTTTCCTACTCCTAAATGGAGTTGAATCACATGCAGTTTCTGGTCCTACGAGCAAGATTTGTTTTCTGGTAAGGAAAGTCACTATTGCACTCCTATTGCCATATACAGTGCAAATAGCACTCGCGTCTGTTCCCAGCAAGTACAGTGTATCGGACGAAGAGGAGCTACTGTTCTTGTCAGTTTCCTAAGCAGAGGTGAACTAGATATGGCCCGTGTGTAGGAAGCACAGTTCTTTTGTTCTGAGCAAGCTCACTGTTCTGGCCCTATAGGAAACACAGTAGAGTAGAAGAATGCTCTTTTCTCAAAAGCAGAGTGTGTTTCTTGTAAGGTGCGTTAGCGTTTGTTTCCCAGTCCTAAATGGAGTTGAATCACATGCAGTTTCTGGTCCTACGAGCAAGAGTTGGTTTCTGGTAAGGAAAGTCACTATTTTGCTCCCATTGCCATACACAGTGCAAATAGCACTCCCGTCTGTTCCTAGCAAGTATAGTGTATTGGACTGAAGAGGAGCTACTGTTCTTCTCAGTTTCCAAAGCAGAGTTGAACTAGATATGCCCCGTGTGTGTAGGAAACACAGTTCTTTTGTTCTGAGCAAGCTCACTGTTCTGGCCCAATAGGAAACACAGTAGAGTAGAAGAATGCTCTTTTCTCTAAAGCAGAGTGTGTATCTTGTAAGGCGAGCTAGCGTTTGTTTCCCAGTCCTAAATGGAGGTGAAACACATGCAGTTTCTGGTCCTATGAGCAAGAGTTGTTTTATGGTAAGAATAGTCACTATTGCGCTGCCATTGCCATACACAGGACAAATAGCAGTGGCGTTGTTCCCAGCAAGTACAGTGTATTGGAATAAAGGGGATCTACTGTTCTTGTCAGGTTCCTAAGCAGAGTTGAACTAGATATGGCCCGTGTGTGTAGGAAGCACAGTTATTATGTTCTTAGCAAGCTCATTGTTCTGGCCCTTTAGGAAACACAGTAGAGTAGAAGAGTGTTCTTTTCTCTAAAGCCGACTGTGTTTCTTGTAGGGCAAGCTAGCGTTTGTTTCCTAGTCCTAAATGGAGTTGAATCACATGCAGTTTCTGGTCCTACGCCCAAGAGTTGTTTTCTGATAAGGAAAGTCACTATTGCGCGCCCATTGCCATACACAGTGCATATAGCACTCGCGTCTGTTCCCTGCAAGTACAGAGTTGGACTGAAGAGGAGCTGCTGTTCTTGTCAGGTTCCTAAGCAGAGTTGAACTACATATGGTCCGTGTGTGTAGGAAGCACTGTTCTTTTGTTCTGAGCAAGCTCACTGTTTGGACCCCATAGGAAACACAGTAGAGTAGAAGACTGCTCCTTTCTCTAAAGCAGAGTGTGTTTCTTGTAAGGGGAGCTAGCGTTTGTTTCCCAGTCCTAAATGGAGTAGAATATCATGCCGTTTCTGGTCCTATGAGCAAGAGTTGTTTTCTGGTAAGGAAAGTCACTATTGCGCTGCCATTGCCATACACAGGACAAATAGCACTGGCGTCTGTTGCCAGCAAGTACAGTGTATTGGACTGAAGAGGATCTACTGTTCTTGTCAGGTTCCTAAGCAGACTTGAACTAGATATGGCCGTATGTGTAGGAAGCACAATTTTTTTTGTTCTGAGCAAGCTCACTGTTTGGACCCCATAGGAAACACAGTAGAGTAGAAGAGTGCTCTTTTCTCAAAAGCCGACTGTGTTTCTTGTAAGGCGAGCTAGCGTTTGTTTCCTACTCCTAAATGGAGTTGAATCACATGCAGTTTCTGGTCCTACGAGCAAGATTTGTTTTCTGGTAAGGAAAGACACTATTGCACTCCTATTGCCATATACAGTGCAAATAGCACTCGCGTCTGTTCCCAGCAAGTGCAGTGTATCGGACTGAAGAGGAGCTACTGTTCTTGTCAGTTTCCTAAGCAGAGGTGAACTAGATATGGCCCGTGTGTAGGAAGCACAGTTCTTTTGTTCTGAGCAAGCTCAATGTTCTGGCCCTATAGGAAACACAGTAGAGTAGAAGAATGCTCTTTTCTCAAAAGCAGAGTGTGTTTCTTGTAAGGCGAGCTAGCATTTGTTTCCCAGTCCTAAATGGAGTTGAATCACATGCAGTTTCTGGTCCTACGAGCAAGAGTTGTTTTCTGGGAAGGAAAGTCACTATTGCGCTGCCATTGCCATACGCAGGACAAATAGCACTGGCGTCTGTTCTCAGCAAATACAGTGTATCGGACTGAAGAGGAGCTACTGTTCTTGTCAGTTTCCTAAGCAGAGTTGAACTAGATATGGCCCGTGTGTAGGAAGCACAGTTCTTTTGTTCTGAGCAAGCTAACTGTTCTTGCCCTATAGGAAACACAGTAGAGTAGAAGAGTGCTCTTTTCTCTAAAGCAGAGTGTGTTTCTTCTAAGGCGAGCTAGCATTTGTTTCCCAGTCCGAAATGGAGTTGAAACACATGCAGTTTCTGGTCCTACGAGCAAGAGTTGTTTTATGGTAAGAATAGTCACTATTGCGCTGCCTTTGCCATACACAGGACAAATAGCACTGGCGTCTGTTCCGAGCAAGTACAGTGTATTGGACTAAAGGGTATCTACTGTTCTTGTCAGGTTCCTAAGCAGAGTTGAACTAGATATGGCCCGTGTGTGTAGGAAGCACAGTTATTATGTTCTGAGCAAGCCCACTGTTCTGGCCCTATAGGAAACACAGTAGAGTAGAAGAGTGCTCTTTTCTCAAAAGCAGAGTGTGTTTCATGTAAGGCAAGGTAGCATTTGTTTTCCAGTCTTAAATGGAGTTGAATCACATGCAGATACTGGTCCTATGAGCAAGAGTTGTTTTCTGGTAAGGAAAGTCACTATTGCGCTCCCATTGACATACAAAGTGCAAATAGCCGTGGCGTCTGTTCCCAGCAAGTACAGTGTATCGGAATGAAGAGGAGCTACTGTTCTTGTCAGTTTCCTAAGCAGAGTTGAACTAGATATGGCCCGTGTGCGTAGGAAGCTCAGTTCTTATGTTCTGAGCAAGCTCACTGTTCTGGCCGTATAGGAAACACAGTAGAGTAGAAGAGTGCTCTTTTCTCTAAAGCAGAGTGTGTTTCTTGTAAGGCGAGCTACCGTTTATTTCCCAGTCCTAAATGGTGTTGAATCACATGCACTTTCTGGTCCTAAGAGCAAGAGTTGTTCTGGTAAGAAGAGTCACTATTGTGCTCCCATTGTCATACACAGGGCAAATAGCACTGGCGTCTGTTCCCAGCCTGTACACTGTATTGGACTGAAGAGGATCTATTGTTCTTGTCAGTTTCCTAAGCAGAGTTGAACTAGATATAGCCCGTGTGTGTAGGAAGCACAGTTCTTTTGTTCTGAGCAAGCACACTGTTGTGGCCCTATAGGAAACACAATAGAGTAGAAGAGTGCTCTTTTCTCAAAAGAAGAGTGTGTTTCTTGTAAGGCGACCTAGCTTTTTTTTCCCAGTCCTAAATGGAGTTGAATCACATGCAGTTTTTGGTTTTTCGAGCAAGAGTTGTTTTCTGGTAAGAAGAGTAACTATTGTGCTCCCATTGTCATACACAGGGCAAAAAGCACTGGCGACTGTTCCCAGCATGTACAGTGTATTGGCCTGAAGAAGATCTACTGTTCTTGTCAGTTTGCTAAGCAGAATTGAACTAGATATGGCCCGTGTGTGTAGGAAGCACAGTTCTTTTGTTCTGAGGAAGCTCAATGTTCTGGCCCTATAGGAAACATAGTAGAGTAGAAGAGTGCTCTTTTCTCAAAAGCAGAGTCTGTTTCTTGTAAGGCGAGCTCGCGTTTGTTTGCCAGTCCTAAATGGAGTTGAATCACATGCAGTTTCTGGTCCTACGAGCAAGAGTTGTTATCTGGTAAGAAGAGTCACTATTGCGTTCCCATTGTCATTCACAGGGCAAATAGCACTTGCGTCTTTTCCCAGCATGTACAGTATATTGGACTGAAGAGGATCTACTGTTCTTGTCAGTTTCCTAAGGAGAGTTTAACTAGATATGTCCCGTGTGTGTAGGAAGCACAGTTCTTTTGTTCTGAGCAAGTTCACTGTTCTGGCCCTATACGAAACACAGTAGAGTAGAAGAGTATTCTTTTCTCAAAAGCAGAGTGTGTTTCTTGTAAGGAGAGCTAGTGTTTGTTTCCCAGTCCTAAATGGAGTTGAATCACATGCAGTTGTTGGTCCCACGAGCAAGAGTTGTTTTCTGGTAAGGAAAGTCACTATTGCGCTCCCATTGCCATAAACAGTGCAAATAGCACTCGCGTCTTTTGCCAGCAACTACAGTGTATTGGACTGAAGAGGAGCTACTGTTCTTGTCAGTTTCCTAAGCAGAGTTGAACTAGATATGGCCCGTGTGTGTAGGAAGCACAGTTCTTTTGTTCTGAGCAAGCTCACTGTTCGGACCCCATAGGAAACACTGTAGAGTAGAAGATTGCTCTTTTCTCAAAAGCAGAGTGTGTTTCTTGTAAGGCAAGCTAGCGTTTGTTTCCCAGTCCTAAATGGAGTGGAATCACATGCAGTTGTTGGTCCCACGAGCAAGAGTTGTTTTCTGGTAAGGAAAGTCACTATTGCGCTCCCATTGCCATACACAGTGCAAATAGCACTCGCGTCTTTTGCCAGCAACTACAGTGTATTGGACCGAAGAGGAGCTACTGTTCTTGTCAGTTTCCTAAGCAGAGTTGAACTAGATATGGCCCGTGTGTGTAGGAAGCACAGTTCTTTTGTTCTGAGCAAGCTCACTGTTCGGACCTTATAGGAAACACTGTAGAGTAGAAGAGTGCTCTTTTCTCAAAAGCAGAGTGTGTTTTTTGTAAGGCGAGCTAGCGTTTGTTTCCCAGTCCTAAATGGTGTTGAGTCACATGCAGTTTCTGGTCCTAAGAGCAAGAGTTGTTTTCTGGTAAGAAGAGTCACTGTTGTGCTCCCATTTTCATACACAGGGCAAATAGCACTGGCGTTTGTTCCCAGCCTGTACACTGTATTGGACTGAAGAGGATCTATTGTTCTTGTCAGTTTCCTAAGCAGAGTTGAACTAGATATAGCCCGTGTGTGTAGGAAGCACAGTTCTTTTGTTCTGAGCAAGCTCACTGTTCTGGCCCTATAGGAAACCCAATAGAGTAGAAGAGTGCTCTTTTCTCAAAAGCAGAGTGTGTTTCTTGTAAGGCGACCTAGCTTTTTTTCCCAGTCCAAAATGGAGTTGAATAACATGCAGTTTCTGGTTTTTCGAGCAAGAGTTGTTTTCTGATAAGAAGAGTAACTATTGCGCTCCCATTGTCATACACAAGGCAAATAGCACTGGCGACTGTTCCCAGCATGTACAGTGTATTGGACTGAGGAGGATCTAGTCTTCTTGTCAGTTGGCTAAGCAAAATTGAACTAGATATGGCCGTGTGTGTAGGAAGCACAGTTCTTTTCTTCTGAGGAAGCTCACTGTTCAAACCCCATAGGAAACACAGAAGAGTAGAAGAGTGCTCTTTTCTCAAAAGCAGAGTGTGTTTTTTGTAAGGCCAGCTAGCGTTTGTTTCCCAGTCCTAAATGGTGTTGAATCACATGCAGTTTCTGGTCCTAAGAGCAAGAATTGTTTTCTGGTAAGTAGAGTCACTATTGTGCTCCCATTTTCATACACAGGGCAAATAGCACTGGCGTCTGTTCCCAGCCTGTACACTGTACTGGATGAAGAGGATCTATTGTTCTTGTCAGTTTCCTAAGCAGAGTTGAACTAGATATGGCCGTGTGTGTAGGAAGCACAGTTCTTTTGTTCAGAGCAAGCTCACTGTTCAGACCTCATAGGAAACACAGTAGATTAGAAGAGTGCTCTTTTTTCAAAAGCAGAGTGTGTTACTTGTAAGGCGAGCTAGCATTTGTTTCACAGTCCTAAATGGAGTTGAATCACATGCAGTTTCTGGTCTTTCGAGCAAGAGTTGTTTTCTGGTAAGAAGAGTCACTATTGCGCTCCCATTGACATACAAAGGGCAAATAGCCCTGGCATCTGTTCCCAGCATGTACAGTGTATTGGACTGAAGAGGATCTACTGTTCTTGTCTGTTTCCTAAGGAGAGTTGAACTAGATATGGCCCGTGTGTGTAGGAAGCACAGTTCTTTTGTTCTGAGCAAGCTCACTGTTCTGGCCCTATAGGAAACACAGTAGCGTAGAAGAGTGCTCTTTTCTCAAAAGCAGAGTGTGTTTCTTGTAAGGAGAGCTAGCGTTTGTTTCCCAGACCTAAATGGAGTTGAATCACATGCAGCTGTTGGTCTCACGAACAAGAGTTGTTTTCTGGTAAGGAAAGTCACTATTGCGCTCCCATTGCCATACACAGTACAAATAGCACTCGCGTCTGTTGCCAGCAAGTACAGTGTATTGGACTGAAGAGGAGCTACTGTTCTTGTCAGTTTCCTAAGCACAGTTGAACTAGTTATGGCCGGTGTGTGTAGGAAGCACAGTTCTTTTGTTCTGAGCAAGCTCACTGTTCGGGCCCAATAGGAAACACAGTAGAGTAGAAGAGTGATCTTTTCTCAAAAGGAGAGTGTGTTTCTTGTAAGGCGAGCTACCATTTGCTTCCCAGTCCTAAATGGTGTTGAATCACATGCAGTTTCTGGTCCTAAGAGCAAGAGTTGTTTTCTGGTAAGAAGAGTCACTATTGTGCTCCCATTGTCATACACAGGACAAATAGCGCTGGCGTCTATTCCCAGCCTGTACACTGTATTGGACTGAAGAGGATCTATTGTTCTTGTCAGTTTCCTAAGCAGAGTTGAACTAGATATAGCCCGTGTGTGTAGGCAGCACAGTTCTTTTTTTCTGAGCAAGCTCACAGTTCTGGCCCTATAGGAAACACAATAGAGTAGAAGAGTGCTCTTTTCTCAAGAGCAGAGTGTGTTTCTTGTAAGGCGACCTAGCTTTTTTTTCCCAGTCCTAAATGGAGTTGAATCACATGCAGTTTCTGGATTTTCGAGCAAGAGTTGTTTTCTTGTAAGAAGAGTAACTATCGCGCTCCCATTGTCATACACAGGGCAAATAGCACTGGCGAGTGTTCCCAGCATGTACAGTGTATTGGACTGAAGAAGATCTACTGTTCTTCTCAGTATGCTAAGCAGAATTGAACTAGATATGGCCGTGTGTGTAGGAAGCACAGTTCTTTTGTTCTGAGGAAGCTCAATGTTCTGGCCCTATAGGAAACACAGTAGAGTAGAAGAGTGATCTTTTCTCAAAAGCAGAGTGTGTTTCTTGTAAGGCGAGCTAGCGTTTGTTTCCCATTCCTAAATGGAGTTGAAACACATGCAGTTTCTGGTCCTACGGTCAAGAGTTGTTTTCTGGTAAGAAGAGTCACTATTGCGTTCCCATTGTCATTCACAGGGCAAATAGCACTGGCGTCTGTTCCCAGCATGTACAGTGTATTGGACTGAGGAGGATCTACTGTTCTTGTCAGTTTCCTAAGCAGAGTTGAACTAGATATGGCCCGTGTGTGTAGGAAGCACAGTTCTTTTTTTCTGAGCAAGCTTACTGTTCAGACCACAAAGGAAACACAGTAGAGTACAAGAGTGCTCTTTTCTCAAAAGCAGAGTGCGTTTCTTTTAAGGCGAGCTAGTGTTTGTTTCCCAGTCCCAAATGGAGTTGAATCACATGCAGTTGTTGGTCCCACGAGCAAGAGTTGTTTTCTGGTAAGGAAAGTCACTATTGCGCTCCCATTGCCATACACAGTGCAAATAGCACTCGTGTCTTTTGCCAGCAACTACAGTGTATTGGACTGAAGAGGAGCTACTGTTCTTGTCAGTTGGCTAACCAGAATTGAACTAGATATGGCCGTGTGTGTAGGAAGCACAGTTCTTTTCTTCTGAGGAAGCTCACTGTTCAAACCCCATAAGAAACACAGTAGAGTAGAAGAGTGCTCTTTTCTCAAAAGCAGAGTGTGTTTCTTGTAAGGCGAGCTAGCGTTTGTTTCCCAGTCCCAAATGGAGTTGAATCACATGCAGTTTGTGGTCCTACGAGCAAGAGTTGTTTTCTGGTAAGAAGCGTCACTATTGAGCTCCTTTGTCATACACAGGGCAAATAGCACTGGCGTCTGTTCCCAGCATGTACAGTGTATTGTACTGAAGAGGAGCTACTGTTCTTGTCAGTTTCATAAGCAGAATTGAAGTAGATATGGCCGTGTGTGTAGGAAGCACAGTTCTTTTCTTCTGAGCAAGCTCACTGTTCTGGCCCTATAGGAAACACAGTAGAGTAGAAGAGTGATCTTTTCTCAAAAGCAGAGTGTGTTTCTTGTAAGGCGAGCTAGCGTTTGTTTCCCAGTCCTAAATGGAGTTGAATCACATGCAGTTTGTGGTCCTACGAGCAAGAGATGTTTTCTGGTAAGAAGAGTCACTATTGTGCTCCTTTGTCATACACAGGGCAAATAGCACTGGCGTCTGTTCCCAGCATGTACAGTGTATTGGACTGAGGAGGATCTACTGTTCTTGTCAGTTTCCTAAGCAGAGTTGAACTAGATATGGCCCGTGTGTGTAGGAAGCACAGTTCTTTTGTTCTGAGCAAGCTTACTGTTCAGACCACATAGGAAACACAGTAGAGTAGAAGAGTGCTCTTTTCTCAAAAGCAGAGTGTGTTTCTTGTAAGGCGACCTAGCTTTTTTTTCCCCAGTTCTAAACGGAGTTGAATCACATGCAGTTTCTGGTTTTTCGAGCAAGAGTTGTTTTCTTGTAAGAAGAGTAACTATTGCGCTCCCATTGTCATACACAGGGCAAATAGCACTGGCGACTGTTCCCAGCATGTACAGTGTATTGGACTGAAGAAGATCTACTGTTCTTGTCAGTATGCTAAGCAGAATTGAACTAGATATGGCCGTGTGTGTAGGAAGCACAGTTCTTTTGTTCTGAGGAAGCTCAATGTTCTGGCACTATAGGAAACACAGAAGAGTAGAAGAGTGCTATTTTCTCAAAAGCAGAGTGTGTTTCTTGTAAGGCGAGCTAGCGTTTGTTTCCCATTCCTAAATGGAGTTGAAACACATGAAGTTTCTGGTCCTATGATCAAGAGTTGTTTTCTGGTAAGAAGAGTCACTATTGCGTTCCCATTGTCATTCACAGGGCAAATAGCACTGGCGTCTGTTCCCAGCATGTACAGTGTATTGGACTGAGGAGGATCTACTGTTCTTGTCAGTATGCTAAGCAGAGTTGAACTAGATATGGCCCGTGTGTGTAGGAAGCACAGTTCTTTTGTTCTGAGCAAGCTTACTCTTCAGACCACATAGGAAACACAGTAGAGAAGAAGAGTGCTCTTTTCTCAAAAGCAGAGTGTGTTTCTTTTAAGGCGAGCTAGTGTTTGTTTCCCAGTCCCAAATGGAGTTGAATCACATGCAGTTGTTGGTCCCACGAGCAAGAGTTGTTTTCTGGTAAGGAAAGTCACTATTGCGCTCCCATTGCCATACACAGTGCAAATAGCACTCGTGTCTTTTGCCAGCAACTACAGTGTATTGGACTGAAGAAGAGCTACTGTTCTTGTCAGTTGGCTAACCAGAATTGAACTAGATATGGCCGTGTGTGTAGGAAGCACAGTTCTTTTCTTCTGAGGAAGCTCATTGTTCAAACCCCATAGGAAACACAGTAGAGTAGAAGAGTGCTCTTTTCTCAAAAGCAGAGTGTGTTTCTTGTAAGGCGAGCTAGCGTTTGTTTCCCAGTCCTAAATGGAGTTGAATCACATGCAGTTTGTGGTCCTACGAGCAAGAGTTGTTTTCTGGTAGGAAGAGTTACTATTGTGCTCCTTTGTCATACACAGGGCAAATAGCACTGGCATCTCTTCCCAGCATGTACAGTGTATTGGACTGAAGAGGATCTACTGTTCTTGTCAGTTTCATAAGCAGAATTGAAATAGATATGGCCGTGTGTGAAGGAAGCACAGTTCTTTTCTTCTGAGCAAGCTCACTGTTCTGGCCCTATAGGAAACACAGTAGAGTAGAAGAGTGATCTTTTCTCAAAAGCAGAGCGTGTTTCTTGTAATGTGAGCTAGCATTTGTTTCCCAGTCCTAAATGGCGTTGAATCACATGCAGTTTCTGGTTCTATGACAAGAGTAGTTTTCTGGTAAGAAGAGTCACTATTGTGCTCCCATTGTCATACACAGGGCAAATAGCACTGGCGTCTGTTCCCAGCATGTACAGTGTATTGGACTGAAGAGGGTCTAATGTTCTTGTCAGTTTCCTAAGCAGAGTTGAACTAGATATGGCCCGTGTGTGTAGGAAGCACAGTTCTTTTGTTCTGAGCAAGCTTACTGTTACACCCCATAGGAAACTCAGTAGAGTAGAAGAGTGCTCTTTTCTCAAAAGCAGAGTGTGTTTCTTGTAAGGCGAGCAAGTATTTGTTTCCCAGTCCTAAATGGAGTTGAATCACATGCAATTTCTGGTTCTTCGAGCAAGAGTTGTTTTCTGGTAAGAAGAGTCACTATTGCACTCCCATTGACATACACAGGGCAAATAGCCCTGGCGTCTGTTCCCAGCATTTACAGTGTATTAGACTGAAGAGGATCTACTGTTCTTGTCAGTTTCCTAAGGAGAGTTGAACTAGATATGGCCCGTGTGTGTAGGAAGAACAGTTCTTTTTTTCTGAGCAAGCTCACTCTTCGTCCCTATAGGAAACACAGTAGAGTAGAAGAGTGCTCTTTTCTCAAAAGCAGAGTGTGTTTCTTGTAAGGGGAGCTAGCGTTTGTTTCCCAGTCCTAAATGGAGTTGAATCACATGCAGTTGTTGGTCCCAGGAGCAAGAGTTGTTTTCTGGTAAGGAAAGTCACTATTGCGCTCCCATTGCCATACACAGTGCAAATAGCACTCGCGTCTGTTGCCAGCAAGTACAGTGTATTGGACTGAAGAGGAGCTACTGTTCTTGTCAGTTTCCTAAGCACAGTTGAACTAGATATGGCCCGTGTGTGGAGGAAGCACAGTTCTTTTGTTCCGAGCAAGCTCACTGTTCGGACCCAATAGGAAACACAGTAGAGTAGAAGAGTGCTCTTTTCTCAAAAGCAGAGTGTGTTTCTTGTAAGGCGAGCTAGCGTTTGTTTCCCAGTCCTAAATGGTGTTGAATCACTTGCAGTTTCTAGTCCTAAGAGCAAGAGTTGTTTTCTGGTAAGAAGAGTCACTATTGTGCTCCCATTGTCATACACATGGCAAATAGCACTGGCGTCTGTTCCCAGCCTGTACACTGTATTGGACTGAAGAGGATCTATTTTTCTTGTCAGTTTCCTAAGCAGAGTTGAACTAGATATAGCCCGTGTGTGTAGGAAGCACAGTTCTTTTGTTCTGAGCAAGCTCACTGTTCTGGCCCTATAGGAAACACAATAGAGTAAAGAGTGCTTTTTTCTCAAAAGCAGAGTGTGTTTCTTGTAAGGCGAGCTAGCGTTTTTTTCCCAGTCCTAAATGGAGTTGAATCACGTGCAGTTTCTGGTTTTTCGAGCAAGAATTGTTTTCTGGTAAGAAGAGTAACTATTGCGCTCCCATTGTCATACACAGGGCAAATAGCACTGGCGACTTTTCCCAGCATGTACAGTGTATTGGACTGAAGAGGATCTACTGTTCTTGTCAGTTGGCTAATCAGAATTGAACTAGATATGGCGGTGTGTGTAGGAAGCACAGTTCTTTTCTTCTGAGGAAGCTCACTGTTCAAACCCCATAGGAAACACAGTAGAGTAGAAGAGTGCTCTTTTCTCAAAAGCAGAGTGTGTTTCTTGTAAGGCGAGCTAGCGTTTGTTTCCCAGTCCTAAATGGAGTTGAATCACATGCAGTTTCTGGTCCTCCGAGCAAGAGTTGTTTTCTGGTAAGAAGAGTCACTATTGCGTTCCCATTGTCATTCATAGGGCAAATGCACTGGCGTGTGTTCCAGCATGTACAGTGTATTGGACTTAAGGGGATCTACTGTTCTTGTCAGTTTCCTAAGCAGAGTTGAACTAGATATAGCCCGTGTGTGTAGGAAGACAATTCTTTTGTTCTGAGCAAGCTCACTGTTCTGGCCCTATAGGAAACACAGAACAGTAGAAGAGTACTCTTTTCTCAAAAGCAGACAGTGTTTCTTGTAAGGCGAGCTAGCGTTTGTTTCCCAGTCCTAAATGGAGTTGAATCACATGCAGTTTCTGGTCCTACGAGCAAGAGTTGTTTTCTGGTAAGAAGAGTCACTATTGTGCTCCCTTTGTCAAACACAGGGCAAATAGCACTGGCGTCTGTTCCCAGCATGTACAGTGTATTGGACTGAAGAGGATCTACTGTTCTTGTCAGTTTGCTAAGCAGAATTGAAATAGATATGGCCGTGTGTAGGAAGCACAGTTCTTTTGTTCTGAGCAAGCTCACTGTTCTGGCCCTATAGGAAACACAGTAGAGTAGATGAGTGATCTTTTCTCAAAAGCAGAGTGTGCTTCTTGTAAGGCGAGCTAGCGTTTGTTTCCCAGTCCTAAATGGCGTTGAATCACATGCAGTTTCTGGTTCTATGAGCAAGAGTAGTTTTCTGGTAAGAAGAGTCACTATTGCGCTCACATTGTCATACATAGTGCAAATAGCACTCGTGTCTGTTCCCAGCATGTACAGTGTATTGGACTGAAGAGGATCTACTGTTCTTGTCAATTTCCAAAGCAGTGTTGAACTAGATATGGCCCGTGTGTGTAGGAAGCACAGTTCTTTTGTTCTGAGCAAGCTTACTGTTCAGACCCCATAGGAAACACAGTAGAGTAGAAGAGTGCTCTTTTTTCAAAAGCAGAGTGTGTTTCTTTTAAGGCGAGCTAGTGTTTGTTTCCCAGTCCTAAATGGAGTTGAATCCCTTGCAGTTTCTGGTCCTATGAGCAAGAGTTGTTTTCTGGTAAGAAGAGTCACTATTGCGCTCCCATTTTCATACAAAGGGCAAATAGCACTGGCGTCTGTTCCCAGTATGTACAGTGTATTGGACTGAAGAGGATCTACTGTTCTTGTCAGTTGGCTAACCAGAATTGAACTAGATATGGCCGTGTGTTTAGGAAGCACAGTTCTTTTGTTCTGAGCAAGCTTAGCGTTCAGACCACATAGGAAACACAGTAGAGTAGAAGAGTGCTCTTTTCTCAAAAGCAGAGTGTGTTTCTTGTAAGGGGAGCTAGCGTTTGTTTCCCAGTCCTAAATGGAGTTGAATCACATGCAGTTGTTGGTCCCAGGAGCAAGAGTTGTTTTCTGGTAAGGAAAGTCACTATTGTGCTCCCATTGCCATACACAGTGCAAATAGCACTCGCGTCTGTTGCCAGCAAGTACAGTGTATTGGACTGAAGAGGAGCTACTGTTCTTGTCAGTTTCCTAAGCACAGTTGAACTAGATATGGCCCGTGTGTGGAGGAAGCACAGTTCTTTTGTTCCGAGCAAGCTCACTGTTCGGACCCAATAGGAAACTCAGTAGAGTAGAAGAGTGCTCTTTTCTCAAAAGCAGAGTGTGTTTCTTGTAAGGCGAGCTAGCGTTTGTTTCCCAGTCCTAAATGGTGTTGAATCACATGCAGTTTCTAGTCCTAAGAGCAAGAGTTGTTTTCTGGTAAGAAGAGTCACTATTGTGCTCCCATTGTCATACACAGGGCAAATAGCACTGGCGTCTGTTCCCAGCCTGTACACTGTATTGGACTGAAGAGGATCTATTTTTCTTGTCAGTTTCCTAAGCAGAGTTGAACTAGATATAGCCCGTGTGTGTAGGAAGCACAGTTCTTTTGTTCTGAGCAAGCTCACTGTTCTGGCCCTATAGGAAACACAATAGAGTAAAGAGTGCTCTTTTCTCAAAAGCAGAGTGTGTTTCTTGTAAGGCAACCTAGCTTTTTTTCCCAGTCCTAAATGGAGTTGAATCACGTGCAGTTTCTGGTTTTTCGAGCAAGAGTTGTTTTCTGGTAAGAAGAGTAACTATTGCGCTCCCATTGTCATACACAGGGCAAATAGCACTGGTGACTGTTCCCAGCATGTACAGTGTATTGGACTGAAGAAGATCTACTGTTCTTGTCAGTTGGCTAAGCAGAATTGAACTAGATATGGCCGTGTGTGTAGGAAGCACAGTTCTTTTCTTCTGAGGAAGCTCACTGTTCAAACCCCATAGGAAACACAGTAGAGTAGAAGAGTGCTCTTTTCTCAAAAGCAGAGTGTGTTTCTTGTAAGGCGAGCTAGCGTTTGTTTCCCAGTCCTAAATGGAGTTGAATCACATGCAGTTTCTGGTCCTACGAGCAAGAGTTGTTTTCTGGTAAGAAGAGTCACTATTGCGTTCCCATTGTCATTCATAGGGCAAATGCACTGGCGTGTGTTCCAGCATGTACAGTGTATTGGACTTAAGGGGATCTACTGTTCTTGTCAGTTTCCTAAGCAGAGTTGAACTAGATATAGCCCGTGTGTGTAGGAAGCACAGTTCTTTTGTTCTGAGCAAGCTCACTGTTCTGGCCCTATAGGAAACACAGAACAGTAGAAGAGTACTCTTTTCTCAAAAGCAGACAGTGTTTCTTGTAGGGCGAGCTAGCGTTTGTTTCCCAGTCCTAAATGGAGTTGAATCACATGCAGTTTGTGGTCCTACGAGCAAGAGTTGTTTTCTGGTAAGAAGAGTCACTATTGTGCTCCCTTTGTCAAACACAGGGCAAATAGCACTGGCGTCTGTTCCCAGCATGTACAGTGTATTGGACTGAAGAGGATCTACTGTTCTTGTCAGTTTGCTAAGCAGAATTGAAATAGATATGGCCGTGTGTAGGAAGCACAGTTCTTTTGTTCTGAGCAAGCTCACTGTTCTGGCCCTATAGGAAACACAGTAGAGTAGATGAGTGATCTTTTCTCATAAGCAGAGTGTGTTTCTTGTAAGGCGAGCTAGCGTTTGTTTTCCAGTCCTAAATGGCGTTGAATCACATGCAGTTTCTGGTTCTATGAGCAAGAGTAGTTTTCTGGTAAGAAGAGTCACTATTGCGCTCACATTGTCAAACATAGTGCAAATAGCACTCGTGTCTGTTCCCAGCATGTACAGTGTATTGGACTGAAGAGGATCTACTGTTCTTGTCAGTTTCCTAAGCAGTGTTGAAGTAGATATGGCCCGTGTGTGTAGGAAGCACAGTTCATTTGTTCTGAGCAAGCTTACTGTTCAGACACCATAGGAAACACAGTAGAGTAGAAGAGTGCTCTTTTCTCAAAAGCAGAGTGTGTTTCTTTTAAGGCGAGCTAGTGTTTGTTTCCCAGTCCTAAATGGAGTTGAATCCCATGCAGTTTCTGGTCCTATGAGCAAGAGTTGTTTTCTGGTAAGAAGAGTCACTATTGTGCTGTCATTGCCATACACAGGACAAATAGCACTGGCGTCTGTTCCCAGGAAGTAGAGTGTATTGGACAGAAGAGGATCTACCGTTCTTGTCAGTTTTATAAGCAGAATTGAACTATATATGGCCGTGTGTGTAGGAAGCACAGTTTTTTTGTTCTGAGCAAGCTCACTGTTTGTACCCCATAGGAAACACAGTAGAGTAGAAGAGTGCTCTTTTCTCTAAGCAGATTGTATTTCTTGTAAGGCGAGCTAGCATTTGTTTCCCAGTCCTAAATGGAGTTGAATCACATACAGTTTCTGGTCCTACGAGCAAGAGTTGTTTTCTGGTAAGGAAAGTCACTAGTGCGCTCCCATTGCCATACACAGTGCAAATAGCACTCGCGTCTGTTCCCAGCATGTACAGTGTATTGGACTGAAGAGGAGGTACTGTTCTTGTCAGTTTCATAAGCAGAGTTGAACTAGATATGGCTCATGTGTGTAGGAAGCACAGTTCTTTTGTTCTGAGCAAGCTCACTGTTTGGACACCATAGGAAACACAGTAGAGTAGGAGAGTGCTCTTTTCTCAAAAGCAGAGTGTGTTTCTTGTAAGGCGAGCTAGCGTTTGTTTCCCAGTCCTAAATGGAGTTGAATCACATGCAGTTTCTGGTCCTACAAGCAAGAGTTGTTTTCTGGTAAGAAGAGTCACTATTGAGCTGCCATTGCCATACACAGGACAAATGACACTGGCGTCTTTTCCCAGCAAGTACAGTGTATTGGATGGAAGAGGATCTACTGTTCTTGTCAGGTTCCTAAGCAGACTTGAACTAGATATGGCCGTGTGTGTAGGAAGCACAGTTTTTTTGTTCTGAGCAAGCTCACTGTTCGGAACCCATAGGAAACACAGTAGAGTATAGAGTGCTCTTTCCTCAAATGCAGAGTGTGTCTCTTGGAAGGCGAGCTAGCGATGGTTCCCAGTCATAAATGGAGTTGAGTCACATGCAGTTTTTTGTCCTACGAGCAAGAGTTGTTTTCTGGTAAGACGAGTCACTATTGTGTACCAATAGCCATACACAGTGCAAATAGCACTCGCGTCTGTTCCCCGCAAGTACAGTGTATTGGACTGAAGAGGAGCTACTGTTCTTGTCAGTTTCCTAAGCAGAGTTGAACTAGATATGGCCCGTGTGTGTAGGAAGCACAGTTCTTTTGTTCTGAGCAAGCTCACTGATCGGACCCCATTGGAAAGACAGTAGAGTAGAAGAGTGCTCTTTTCTCAAAAGCAGAATGTGTTTCATGTAAGGCGAGCTAGAATTTGTTTCCCAGTCCTAAATTGAGTTGAATCACATGCAGTTTCTGGTCCTACGAGCAAGAGTTGTTTTCTGGTAAGGAACGTCTCTATTGCGCTCCCATTGCCATACACAGTGCAAATAGCACTCGTTTCTGATCCCAGCAAGTACAGTGTATTGGACGGAAGAGGATCTACTGTTCTTGTCAGGTTCCTAAGCAGAATTGAACTAGGTGTGGCGATGTGTGTAGGAAGCACAGTTCGTTTGTTCTCAGCAAGCTCACTATTCGGACCTCATAGGAAACACAGTAGTGTAGAAGAGTGCTCTTTTTTCAAAAGCAGAGTGTGTTTCTTGTAAGGCGAGCTAGCGTTTGTTTCCTAGTCCTAAATGGAGTTCAATCACAGGCAGTTTCCGGTTCTATGAGCAAGAGTTGTTTTCTGGTAAGAAGAGTCAATATTGTGCTGCCATTGCCATACACAGGACAAATAGTACTGGAGTCTCTTCCCAGCAAGTACAGTGTATTGGACTGAAGAGGATCTACTGTTCTTGTCAGGTTCCTAAGCAGAATTGAGCTAGATATGGCCATGTGTGTAGGAAGCACAGTTCTTTTGTTCTGAGCAAGTTTACTGTTCGGACCTCTTAGGAAACACAATAGAGTAGAAGAGTGCTTTTTTCTCTAACTCAGAGTGTGTTTCTTGTAAGGCGAGTTAGTGTTTGTTTCACAGTCCTAAATGGAGTTGAATCACATGCACTTTCTGGTCCTATGAGCAAGAGTTGTGTTCTGGTAAGAAGAGTAACTATTATGCTCCCATTGTCATACACAGGGTAAATAGCACACGCGTCTGTTCCCAGCATGTACAGTGTATTGGACTGAAGAGGATCTACTGTTCTTGTCAGGTTCCTAAGCAGAGTTGAACTAGCTATGGCCGTGTGTGTAGAAAGCACAGTTCTTTTGTTCTGAGCAAGCTCACTGTTCTGGCCCTATAGGAAACACAGTAGAGTAGAAGAGTGCTCTTTTCTCTAAAGCAGAGTGTGTTTCTTGTAAGGCGAGCTCGCCTTTGTTTGCCAGTCCTAAATGGAGTTGTCACAGGCAGTTTTTGGTCCTACGAGAAAGAGTTGTTTTATGGTAAGAAGAGTCACTATTGCGCTGCCATTGCCATACACAGGACAAATTCCACTGGCGTCTCTTCCCAGCAAGTACAGTGTATTGGACTGAAGAGGATCTACTGTTCTTGTCAGGTTCCTAAGCATAATTGAACTAGATATGGCCGTGTGTGTAGGAAGCACAGTTCTTTTGTTCTGAGCAAGCTCACTGTTCGGACCCCATAGGAAACTCAGTAGAGTAGAAGAGTGCTCTTTTCTCAAAAGCAGAGTGTGTTTCTTGTAAGGAGAGCTAGCGTTTGTTTCCCAGTCCTAAATGGAGTTGAATCACATGCAGTTTCCGGTCCTACGAGCAAGAGTTGTTTTCTGGTAAGAAGAGTCAATATTGCGCTGCCATTGCCCTACACAGGACAAATAGCACTGGTGTCTGTTCCCAGCAAGTACAGTGTATTGGACTGAAGAGGAGCTACTGTTCTTGTCAGTTTCCTAAGCAGAGCTGAACTAGATATGGTCTGTGTGTGTAGGAAGCACAGTTCTTTTGTTCTGAGCAAGCTCACTCTTTGGAACCCACAGGAAACACAGTAGAGTAGAAGAGTGCTCTTTTCTCAAAAGCAGAGTGTTTTTTTTGTAAGGCAAGCTAGCGTTTGTTTCCCAGTCCTAAATGGAGTTGAATCACATGCAGTTTCTGGTCCTACGAGCAAGAGTTGTTTTATGGTAAGAAGAGTCACTATTGTGCTGCCATTGCCATATACAGGACAAATAGCACTGTTGTTTGTTCTCAGCAGTACAGTGTATTGGACTGAAGAGGATCTACTGTTCTTGTCAGGTTCCTAAGCGGAATTGAACTAGGTGTGACGGTGTGTGTAGGAATCACGTTTTTTTCTGTTCTGAGCAAGCTCACTGTTCGGACCTCATAGGAAACACAGTAGAGTAGAAGAGTGCTCTTTTCTCTAAAGCAGAGTGTGTTTCCTGTAAAGCGAGCTAGCGTTTGTTTCCTAGCCCTAATTGGAGTTCAATCACACGCAGTTTCCGGTCCTATGAGCAAGAGTTGTTTTCTGGTAGGGAAAGTTACTATTGTGCTCCCATTGCCATACACAGTGCAAATAGCACTCGCGTCTGTTCCCAGCAAGTACAGTGTATTGGACTAAATAGCAGCTACTGTTCTTGTCAGTTTCCTAATCAGAGTTGAACTAGATATGGTCGGTGTGTGTAGGAAGCACAGTTCTTTTGTTCTGAGCAAGCTAACTGTTTGGACCCCATAGGAAACACAGTAATGTAGAAGAGTGTTCTTTTCTCAAAAGCAGAGTGTGTTTGTTGTAAGGCGAGCTAGCGTTTGTTTCCCAGTCCTAAATGGAGTTGAATCCCATGCAGTTTCTGGTCCTATTGTCAAGAGTTGTCTTATGGTAAGAATAGTAAATATTGCGCTGCCATTTCCATACACAGGACAAATAGCACTGGAGTCTGTTCCCAGCAAGTACAGTGTATTGGACTGAAGAGGAGCTACTCTTCTTGTCAGGTTCCTAAGCAGAATTGAACTAGATATGGCCGTGTGTGTAGGAAGCACAGTTTTTTTGTTCTCAGCAAGCTCACTGTTCGGAACACATAGGAAACACAGTAGAGTAGAAGAGTGCTCTTTTCTCAAAAGCAGAGTGTGTTTCATGTAAGGCGAGCTAGCATTTGTTTTCCAGTCCTAAATGGAGTTAAATCACATGCAGTATCTGGTCCAACGAGCAAGAGTTGTTTTCTGGTAAGGAAAGTCACTATTGCGCTCCCATTGCCATACAGAGTGCAAATAGCACTCGCGTCTGTTCCCAGCAAGTACAGTGTATAGGACTGAAGAGGAGCTACTGTTCTTGTCAGTTTCCTAAGCAGAGTTGAACTAGATATGGCCCGTGTGTACGAAGCACAGTTTTTTTGTTCTGAGCAAGCTCACTGTTCGGACCCCATAGGAAACACAGTAGAGTAGAAGAGTGCTGTTTTCTCAAAAGCAGAGTGCGTTTCATGTAAGGCGAGGTAGCATTTGTATCCCAGTCCTAAATGGAGATGAATCACAATAAGTTTCTGGTCCTACGAGCAAGAGTTGTTTTCTGGTAAGGAATGTCACTATTGTGCTCCCATTGCCATACACAGTGCAAATAGCACTCGCGTCTGTTCCCAGCAAGTACAGTGTATGGGACTGAGGGAGGAGCTACTGTTCTTGTCAGTTTCCTAAGCAGAGTTGAACTAGATGTGGCCCGTGTGTGTGTAGGAAGCACAGTTCTTATGTTCTGAGCAAGCTCACTGTTCTGGCCCTATAGGAAACACAGTAGAGTAGAAGAGTGCTCTTTTCTCTAATGCAGAGTGTGTTTCTTGTAAGTCGAACTAGTGTTTGTTTCCCAGTCATAAATGGAGTTGAATCACATGCAGTTTCTGGTCCTATGAGCAAGAGTTGTTTTATGGTAAGAAGAGTCACTATTGCACTGCCATTGCCATACACAGGACACATAGCACTGGCGTCTGTTCGCAGCAAATACAGTGTATTGGACTGAAGAGGATCTACTGTTCTTGTCAGGTTCCTAAACAGACTTGAACTAGATATGGCCATGTGTGTAGGAAGCACAGTTCTTTTGTTCTGAGCAAGCTCACTGTTCTGGCCGTATAGGAAACACAGTAGAGTAGAAGAGTGCTCTTTTCTCTAAAGCAGAGTGTGTTTCTTGTAAGGCGAGCTAGCGTTTGTTTTCCAGTCCTAAATGGAGTTGAATCACATGCAGTTTCTAGTCCTAAGAGCAAGAGTTGTTTTATGGTAAGAAGAGTCACTTTTGCGCTGCCATTGCCATACACAGGACAAATAGCACTGGCGTCTGTTCCCAGCAAGTACAGTGTATTGGACTGAAGAGGATCTACTGTTCTTGTCACGTTCCTAAGCAGAATTGAACTAGATATGGCCGTGTGTGTAGGAAGCACAGTTCTTTTGTTCTGAGCAAGTTCAGTGTTCGGACTCCATAGGAAACACAGTAGAGTAGAAGAGTGCTCTTTTCTCAAAAGCAGAGTGTGTTTCTTGTAAGGCGAGCTAGCGTTTGATTCCCAGTCCTAAACGGAGTTGAGTCACATGCAGTTTTTTGTCCTACGAGCAAGATTTGTTTTTTGGTAAGACGAGTCACTATTGTGCTCCAATTGCCATACACATTGCAAATAGCACTTGCGGCTCTTCCCCGCAAGTACAGTGTATTGGACTGAAGAGGAGCTACTGTTCTTGTCAGTTTCCTAAGCAGAGTTGAACTAGATATTTCCCTTGTGTGTAGGAAGCACAGTTCTTTTGTTCTGAGCAAGCTCACTGTTCGGACCCCATAGGAAACACAGTAGAGTAGAAGAGTGCTCTTTTCTAAAAAGCAGAGTGTGTCTCATGTAAGGCGAGCTAGCATTTGTTTCCCAGACCTAAATGGAGTTGAATCACATGGAGTTTCTGGTCCTACGAGCAAGAGTTGTTTTATGGTAAGGAAAGTCACTATTTTGCTCCCATTGCCCTACCCAAGGCAAATAGCACTCGCGTCTTTTCCCAGCAAGTACAGTGTATTGGACTGAATAGGAGCTACTGTTCTTGTCAGTTTCCTAAGCAGAGTTGAACTAGATATGGTCCGTGTGTGTAGGAAGCACAGTTCTTTTGTTCTGAGCAAGCTCACTGTTTGGACCCCATAGGAAACACAGTAGAGTAGAAGAGTGCTCTTTTCTCTAAAGCAGAGTGTGTTTCTTGTAAGGCGAGCTACCGTTTGTTTCCCAGTCCTAAATGGAGTGGAATCACATGCAGTTTCTGGTCCTATGAGCAAGAGTTGTTTTCTGGTAAAGAAAGTCACTATTGCGCTCCCATTGCCATACACAGTGCAAATAGCCCTCCCGTCTGTTCACAGCAAGTACAGTGTATTGGACTGAAGAGGAGCTACTGTTCTTCTCAGTTTCCTAAGAAGAGTTGAACTAGGCATGGCCCGTGTGTGTAGGATGCACAGTTCTTTTTTTCTGAGCAAGCTCACTGTTCTGGCACTATAGGAAGCACAGTAGAGTAGAAGAGTGCTCTTTTCTCAAAAGCAGAGTTTGTTTCTTGGAAGTCGAGCTAGTGTTTGTTTCCCAGTCCTAAATGGAGTTGAGTCACATGCAGTTTTTGGTCCTACGAGCAAGAGTTGTTTTCTGGTAAGACGAGTCACTATTGTGCTCCAATTACCATACACAGTGCAAATAGCACTCGTGTCTGTTCCCCGCAAGTAAAGTGTTTTGGACTGATGAGGAGCTACTGTTCTTGTCAGTTTCCTAAGCAGAGTTGAACTAGATATGGCACGTGTGTGTAGGAAGCATAGTTCTTTTGTTCTGAGCAAGCTCACTGTTCTGGCCCTATTGGAAACACAGTAGAGTAGAAGAGTGCTCTTTTCTCAAAAGCAGAGTGTGTTTCATGTAAGGCGAGCTAGCATTTGTTTCCCAGTCCTAAATGGAGTTGAATCACATGCATTTTCTGGTCCTACGAGCAAGAGTTGTTTTCTGGTAAGGAAGGTCACTATTGTGCTCCCATTGCCATACACAGTGCAAATAGCACTCGCGTCTGTTCCCAGCAAGTACAGTGTATCGGACTGAAGAGGAGCTACTGTTCTTGTCAGTTTCCTAAGCAGAGTTGAACTAGATATGGCCCATGGGTAGGAAGCACAGTTCTTTTGTTCTGAGCAAGCTCACTGTTCTGGCCCTATAGGAAACACAGTAGAGTAGAAGAGTGCTCTTTTCTCTAATCCAGAGTGTGTTCCTTGTAAGGCGAGCTAGTGTTTGTTTCCGAGTCCTAAATGGAGTTGAATCACATGCAGTTTTTGATCCTACGAGCAAGAGTTGTTTTATGGTAAGAAGAGTCACTATTGTGCTGCCATTGCCATACACAGGACAAATAGCACTGGCGTCTGTTCCCAGCAAGTACAGTGTATTGGACTGAAGAGGATCTACTGTTCTTGTCAGGTTCCTAAGCAGACTTGAACTAGATATGGCCGTGTGTGTAGGAAGCACAGTTCGTTTGTTCTGAGAAAGCTCACTGTTCGGACCCCATAGGAAACACAGTAGAGTAGATGAGTGCTCTTTTCTCAAAAGCAGAGTGTGTTTCTTGTAAGGCAAGCTAGCGTTTGTTTCCCAGTCCTAAATGGTGTTGAATCACGTGCAGTTTCTGGTCCTACGAGCAAGAGTTGTTTTCTGGTAAGGAAAGACACTATTGCGCTCCCATTGCCATACACAGTGCAAATAGCACTCGCGTCTGTTCCCAGCAAGTACAGTGTATTGGACTGAAGAGGATCTACTGTTCTTGTCAGTTTCCTAAGCAGAGTTGAACTAGTTATGGCCCGTGTGTTTAGGAAGCACAGTTCTTATGTTCTGAGCAAGCTCACTGTTCTGGCCCTATAGGAAAAACAGTAGAGTAGAAGAGTGCTCTTTTCTCTAAAGCAGAGTGTGTTTCTTGTAAGGCAAGCTAGCGTTTGTTTCCTAGTCCTAAATGGAGTTGAATCACAAGCAGTTTCAGGTCCTACGAACAAGAGTTGTTTTCTGGTAAGGAAAGTCACATTGTACTCCAATTGCCATACACTGTGCAAATATCACTCGCGTCTGTTCCCAGCAAGTACAGTGTATTGGAATGAAGAGGATCTACTGTTCTTGTCAGGTTCCTAACCAGACTTGACCTAGATATGGCCGTGTGTGTAGGAAGCACAGTATTTTGTTTTGAGCAAGCTCACTGTTCTGGCCCTATAGGAAGCACAGTAGAGTAGAAGAGTGCTCTTTTCTCAAAAGCAGAGTGTGTTTCTTGTAAAGCGAGCTAGAGTTTGTTTCCCAGTCCTAAATGGAGTTGAGTCACATGCAGTTTTTTGTTCTATGAGCAAGAGTTGTTTTCTGGTAAGACGAGTCACTATTGTGCTCCAAATGCCATACACAGTGCAAATAGCACTGGCGTCTGTTCCCAGCAAGTACAGTGTATTGGACTGAAGAGGATCTACTGTTCTTGTCAGTTATCTGAGCAGAGTTGAACTAGATATGGCCCGTGTAGGAAGCACAGTTCTTTTGTTCTGAGCAAGTTCACTGTTCTGGCCCTGTAGGAAACACAGTAGAGTAGAAGATTGCTCTTTTTCTAAAGCAGAGTGTGTTTCTTGTAAGGCGAGCTAGCATTTGTTTCCCAGTCCTAAATCGCGTTGAATCACATGCAGTTTGTGGTCCTACGAGCAAGAGTTGTTTTCTGGAAAGGAAAGTCACTATTGCGCTCTCATTGCCATACACAGTGTAAATAGCACTAGCGTCTGTTCCCAGCAAGTACAGTGTATTGGAGTGAAGAGGAGCTACTGTTCTTGTCAGTTTCCTAAGCAGAGTTGAACTACATATGGTCCGTGTGTGTAGGAACCACAGTTCTTTTGTTCTGAGCAAGCTCACTGTTTAGACCCCATAGGAAACACAGTAGAGTAGAAGAGTGCTCTTTTCTCTAAAGCAGTGTGTTTCTTGTAAGGTGAGCTAGCGTTTGTTTCCCAGTCCTAAATGGAGTTGAATCACATGCAGTTTCTGGTCCTACGACCAAGAGTTGTTTTCTGGTAAGGAAAGTCACTATTGTGCTCCTATTGCCATACACAGTGCAAATAGCACAAGCGTCTGTTCCCAGCAAGTACAGTGTATTGGACTGAAGAGGAGCTACTGTTCTTCTCAGTTTCCTAAGCAGAGTTGAACTAGATATGGCCCGTGTGTCTAGGAAGCACAGTTCATTTGTTCTGAGCAAGCTAACTGTTCTGGCCCTATAGGAAACACAGTAGAGTAGAAGAGTGCTCTTTTCTCAAAAGCAGAGTGTGTTTCTTGTAAGGTGAGCTAGAGTTTGTTTCCCAGTCCTAAATGGAGTTGAGTCACATGCAGGTTTTGGTCCTACGAGCAATAGTTGTTTTCTGGTAAGACGAGTCACTATTGTGCTCCAATTGCCATACATAGTGCACATAGCACTCGCGTCTGTTCTCAGCAAGTACAGTGTATCGGACTGAAGAGGAGCTGCTTTTCTTGTCAGTTTCCTAAGCAGAGTTGAAATAGATATGGCCCGTGTGTTTAGGAAGCACAGTTATTATGTTCTGAGCAAGCTCACTGTTCTGGTCCTACAGGAAACACAGTAGAGTAGAAGAGTGCTCTTTTCTCAAAAGCAGAGTGTGTTTCTTGTAAGGTGAGCTCGCGTTTGTTTCCCAGTCCTAAATGGAGTTGAATCACAGACAGTTTCTGGTCCTACGAGCAAGAAATGTTTCCTGGTAAGGAAAGTCAGTATTGTGCTCCCATTGCCATACACAGTGCAAATAGCACGTGTCTGTTCCCAGCAAGTACAGTGTATTGGACTGAAGAGGATCTACTGTTCTTGTCAGGTTCCTAAGCAGAGTTGAACTAGATATGGCCCGTGTGTGTAGGAAGCGAGTTCTTATGTTATGAGCAAGCTCACTGTTCTGGCCCTATAGGAAACACAGTAGAGTAGAAGAGTGCTCTTTTCTCTAAAGCAGAGTGTGTTTCTTGTAAGGCGAGCTAGCGTTTGTTTCCCAGTCCTAAATGGAGTTGACTCACATGCAGTTTTTTGTCCTACGAGCAAGAGTTGTTTTCTGGTAAGACTAGTCACTATTGTGCTGCAATTGCCATACACAGTGAAAATAGCACTCGCGTCTCTTCCCTGCAAGCAAAGTGTATTGGACTGAAGAGGAGCTACTGTTTTTGTCAGTTTCCTAAGCAGAGTTGAACTAGATATGGCCCGTGTGTGCAGGAAGCACAGTTCTTTTGTTCTGAGCAAGCTCACTGTTCAGACCCCATAGGAAACACGGTAGAGCAGAAGAGTGCTCTTTTCTCAAAAGCAGAGTGTGTTTCATGTAAGGCATGCTAGCATTTGTTTCCCAGTCCTAAATGGAGTTGAATCATATGCAGTTTCTGGTCCTAAGAGCAAGAGTTGTTTTCTGGTAAGGAAAGTCACTATTGTGCTCCCATTGCCACACACAGTGCAAGTAGCACTCGCGTCGGTTCCCAGAAAGTACAGTGTATCGGACTGAAGAGGAGCTACTGTTCTTGTCAGTTTCTTAAGCAGAGTTGAACTAGATATGGCCCATGTGTAGGAAGCACAGTTCTTTTGTTCTGAGCAAGCTCACTGTTCTGGCCCTATAGGAAACACAGTAGAGTAGAAGAGTGCTCTTTTCTCTAATGCAGAGTGTGTTTCTTGTAAGGCGAACTAGTGTTTTTTTCCCAGTCCTAAATGGAGTTGAATCACATGCAGTTTCTGGTCCTATGAGCAAGAGTTGTTTTATGGTAAGAAGAGTCACTATTGCACTGCCATTGCCATACACAGGACAAATAGCACTGGCTTCTGTTCCCAGCAAGTACAGTGTATTGGACTGAAGAGGATCTACTGTTCTTGTCAGGTTCCTAAACAGACTTGAACTAGATATGGCCGTGTGTGTAGGAAGCACAGTTCGTTTGTTCTGAGCAAGCTCACTGTTCTGGCCCTAGAGGAAACACAGAAGAGTAGAAGAGTGCTCTTTTCTCAAAAGCAGAGTGTGTTTCTTGTAAGGCAAGCTAGCATTTGTTTCCTAGTCCTAAATGGAGTTAAATCACATGCAGTTTCAGGTCCTAAGAACAAGAGTTGTTTTCTGGTAAGGAAAGTCACATTGTGCTCCCATTGCCATACACTGTGCAAATAGCACTCGCGTCTGTTCCCAGCAAGTACAGTGTATTGGACTGAAGAGGATCTACTGTTCTTGTCAGGTTCCTAAGCAGAGTTGAACTAGATATGGCCGTGTGTGTAGGAAGCACAGTTTTTTTGTTCTGAGCAAGCTCACTGTTCAGACCCCATAGAAAACACAGTAGAGTAGAAGAGTGCTTTTTTCTCAAATGTAGAGTGTGTTTCTTTTAAGACGAGCTAGCTTTTGTTTCCCATTCCTAAATGGAATGGAATCACATGCAGTTTCTGGTCTTACGAGCAAGTGTTGTTTTCTGGTAAGGAAAGTCACTATTGCGCTCCCATTGCCATACACAGTGCAAATAGCCCTCCCGTCTGTTCCTAGCAAGTACAGTGTATTATACTGAAGAGGAGCTACTGTTCTTGTCAGTTTCCTAAGAAGAGTTGAATTAGATATGGCCCATGTGTTTAGGAAGCAGAGTTCTTTTTTTCTGAGCACGCTCACTGTTCTGGCCCTATAGGAAGCACAGTAGAGTAGAAGAGTGCTCTTTTCTCAAAGCAGAGTGTGTTTCTTGTAAAGCGAGCTAGAGTTTGTTTCCCAGTCCTAAATGGAGTTGAGTCACATGCAGTTTTTTGTTCTATGAGCAAGAGTTGTTTTCTGGTAAAAGGAGTCACTATTGTGCTCCAGTTGCCATACACAGTGCAAATAGCACTGGCGTCTCTTCCCAGCAATTACAGTGTATTGGACTGAAGAGGATCTACTGTTCTTGTCAGTTTCCTAAGCAGAGTTGAACTAGATATGGCCCGTGTGTGGGAAGCACAGTTCTTTTGTTCTGAGCAAGCTCACTGTTCTGGCCCTGTAGGAATCAAAGTAGAGTAGAAGAGTGCTCTTTTTCTAAAGCAGAGTGTGTTTCTTGTAAAGCGAGCTAGCATTTGTTTCCCAGTCCTAAATCGCGTTGAATCACATGCAGTTTGTGGTCCTACAAGCAAGAGTTGTTTTCTGGTAAGGAGAGTCACTATTGCGCTCTAATTGCCATACACAGTGCAAATAGCACTCGCGTCTGTTCCCAGCAAGTACAGTGTATTGGAGTGAAGAGGAGCTACTGTTCTTGTCAGTTTCCTAAGCAGAGTTGAACTACATATGGTCCGTGTGTGTAGGAAGCACAGTTCTTTTGTTCTGAGCAAGCTCACTGTTCGGACCCCATAGGAAACACAGTAGAGTAGAAGAGTGCTCTTTTCTCTAAAGCAGTGTGTTTCTTGTAAAGCGAGCTAGCGTTTGTTTCCCAGTCCTAAATGGAGTTGAATCACATGCAGTTTCTGGTCCTACGAGCAAGAGTTGTTTTCTGGTAAGGAAGGTCACTATTGCGCTCCCATTGCCATACACAGTGCAAATAGCTCATGCGTCTGTTCCCAGCAAGTACAGTGTATTGGACTGAAGAGGAGCTACTGTTCTTCTCAGTTTCCTAAGCAGAGCTGAACTAGATATGGCCCGTTTGTCTAGGAAGCACAGTTCATTTGTTCTGAGCAAGCTAACTGTTCTGGCCCTATAGGAAACACAGTAGAGTAGAAGAGAGCTCTTTTCTCAAAAGTAGAATGTGTTTCTTGTAAGGTGAGCTAGAGTTTGTTTCCCAGTCCTGAATGGAGTTGAATCACAGACAGTTTTTGGTCCTATGAGCAAGAGTTGTTTTCTGGTAAGAAGAGTCACTATTGTGCTCCAAATGCCATACACAGTGCAAATAGATCTCGTGTCTGTTCCCAGCAAGTACAGTGTATTGGACTGAAGAGGATCTACTGTTCTTGTCAGGTTCCTAAACAGACTTGAACTAGATATGGCCGTGTGTGTAGGAAGCACAGTTCGTTTGTTCTGAGCAAGCTTACTGTTCAGACCCCATAGGAAACTCAGTAGAGTAGAAGAGTGCTCTTTTCTCAAAAGCAGAGTGTGTTTCTTGTAAGGCGAGCTAGCGTTTGTTTCCCATTCCTAAATGGAGTTGAATCACATTCAGTTTCTGGTACTACGAGCAAGAGTTGTTTTCTGGTAAGGAAAGTCAATATTGTGCTCCAATTGCCATACATAGTGCACATAGCACTCGCGTCTGTTCTCAGCAAGTACAGTGTATCGGACTGAAGAGGAGCTGCTGTTCTTGTCAGTTTCCTAAGCAGAGTTGAAATAGATATGGCCCGTGTGTTTAGGAAGCACAGTTATTATGTTCTGAGCAAGCTCACTGTTCTGGTCCTACAGGAAACACAGTAGAGTAGAAGAGTGCTCTTTTCTCAAAAGCAGAGTGTGTTTCTTGTAAGGTGAGCTCGCGTTTGTTTCAACTCCTAAATGGAGTTGAATCACAGACAGTTTCTGGTCCTACGAGCAAGAAATGTTTCCTGGTAAGGAAAGTCAGTATTGTGCTCCCATTGCCATACACAGTGGAAATAGCACATGTGTCTGTTCCCAGCAAGTACAGTGTATTGGACTGAAGAGGAGCTACTGTTCTTGTCAGGTTCCTAAGCAGAGTTGAACTAGATATGGCCCGTGTGTGTAGGAAGCACAGTTCTTTTTTTCTGAGCAAGCTCACTGTTCTGGCCCTATGGGAAACACAGTAGAGTAGAAGAGTGCTCTTTTCTCAAAAGCAGAGTGTGTTTCTTGTAAAGCGAGCAAGCGTTTGTTTTCCAGTCCTAAATGGAGTTGAATCACATGCAGTTTCTAGTCCTACGAGCAAGAGTTGTTTTATGGTAAGAAGAGTCACTTTGCGCTGCCATTGCCATACACGGGACAAATAGCACTGGCGTCTGTTCCCAGCAAGTACAGTGTATTGGACTGAAGAGGATCTACTGTTCTTGTCACGTTCCTAAGCAGAATTGAACTAGATATGGCCGTGTGTATGAAGCACAGTTCTTTTGTTCTGAGCAAGTTCAGTGTTCGGACTCCATAGGAAACACAGTAGAGTAGAAGAGTGCTCTTTTCTCAAAAGCAGAGTGTGTTTCTTGTAAGGCGAGCTAGCGTTTGTTTCCCAGTCCTAAACGGATTTGAGTCACAGGCAGTTTTTTGTCCTACGAGCAAGATTTGTTTTCTGGTAAGACGAGTCACTATTGTGCTCCAATTGCCATACACAGTGCAAATAGCACTCGCGTCTCTTCCCCGCAAGTACAGTGTATTGGACTGAAGGGGAGCTACTCTTCTTGTCAGTTTCCTAAGCAGAGTTGAACTAGACATGGTCAGTGTGTGTAGGAAGCACAGTTCTTTTGTTCTGAGCAAGCTCACTGTTTGGACCCCATAGGAAACACAGTAGAGTAGAAGAGTGCTCTTTTCTCTAAAGCAGAGTGTGTTTCTTGTAAGGCAAGCTACCGTTTGTTTCCCAGTCCTAAATGGAGTGGAATCACATGCAGTTTCTGGTCCTATGATCAAGAGTTGTTTTCTGGTAAAGAAAGTCACTATTGCGCTCCCATTGCCATACACAGTGCAAATAGCCCTCCCGTCTGTTCACAGCAAGTACAGTGTATTGGACTGAAGAGGAGCTACGGTTCTTCTCAGTTTCCTAAGAAGAGTTGAACTAGGTATGGCCCGTGTGTGTAGGATGCACAGTTCTTTTTTTCTGAGCAAGCTCACTGTTCTGGCACTATAGGAAGCACAGTAGAGTAGAAGAGTGCTCTTTTCTCAAAAGCAGAGTTTGTTTCTTGGAAGTCAAGCTAGTGTTTGTTTCCCAGTCCTAAATGGAGTTGAATCACATGCAGTTTTTGGTCCTACGAGCAAGAGTTGTTTTCTGGTAAGACGAGTCACTATTGTGCTCCAATTACCATACACAGTGCAAATAGCATTCGTGTCTGTTCCCCGCAAGTAAAGTGTTTTGGACTGATGAGGAGCTACTGTTCTTGTCAGTTTCCTAAGCAGAGTTGAACTAGATATGGCACGTGTGTGTAGGAAGCATAGTTCTTTTGTTCTTAGCAAGCTCACTGTTCGGACCCCATAGGAAACACAGTAGAGTAGAAGAGTGCTCTTTTCTCAAAAGCAGAGTGTGTTTCATGTAAGGCGAGCTAGCATTTGTTTCCCAGTCCTAAATGGAGTTGAATCACATGCAGTTTCTGGTACTATGAGCAAGAGTTGTTTTCTGGTAAGGAAAGTCACTATTGTGCTCCCATTGCCATACACAGTGCAAATAGCACTCGCGTCTGTTCCCAGAAAGTACAGTGTATCGGACTGAAGAGGAGCTACTATTCTTGTCAGTTTCCTAAGCAGAGTTGAACTAGATATGGCCCATGTGTAGGAAGCACAGTTCTTTTGTTCTGAGCAAGATCACTGTTCTGGCCCTATAGGAAACACAGTAGAGTAGAAGAGTGCTCTTTTCTCTAATGCAGAGTGTGTTCCTTGTAAGGCGAGCTAGTGTTTGTTTCCGAGTCCTAAATGGATTTGAATCACATGCAGTTTTTTATCCTACGAGCAAGAGTTGTTTTATGGTAAGAAGAGTCACCATTGTGCTGCCATTGCCATACACAGGACAAATAGCACTGGCGTCTGTTCCCAGCAAGTACAGTGTATTGGACTGAAGAGGATCTACTGTTCTTGTCAGGTTCCTAAGCAGACTTGCCCTAGATATGGCCGTGTGTGTAGGAAGCACATTTTTTTTGTTTTGAGCAAGCTCACTGTTCTGGCCCTATAGGAAGCACAGTAGAGTAGAAGAGTGCTCTTTTCTCAAAAGCAGAGTGTGTTTCTTGTAAAGCGAGCTAGAGTTTGTTTCCCAGTCCTAAATGGAGTTGAGTCACATGCAGTTTTTTGTTCTATGAGCAAGAGTTGTTTTCTGGTAAGACGAGTCACTATTGTGCTCCAAATGCCATACACAGTGCAAATAGCACTGGCGTCTGTTCCCAGCAAGTACAGTGTATTGGACTGAAGAGGATCTACTGTTCTTGTCAGTTATCTTAGCAGAGTTGAACTAGATATGGCCCGTGTAGGAAGCACAGTTCTTTTGTTCTGAGCAAGCTCACTGTTCTGGCCCTGTAGGAAACACAGTAGAGTAGAAGATTGCTCTTTTTCTAAAGCAGAGTGTGTTTCTTGTAAGGCGAGCTAGCATTTGTTTCCCAGTCCCAAATCGCGTTGAATCACATGCAGTTTGTGGTCCTACGAGCAAGAGTTGTTTTCTGGTAAGGAAAGTCACTATTGCGCTCTCATTGCCATACACAGTATAAATAGCACTCGCGTCTGTTCCCAGCAAGTACAGTGTATTGGAGTGAAGAGGAGCTACTGTTCTTGTCAGTTTCCTAAGCAGAGTTGAACTAGATATGGCACGTGTGTGTAGGAAGCATAGTTCTTTTGTTCTGAGCAAGCTCAATGTTCGGACACCATAGGAAACACAGTAGAGTAGAAGAGTGCTCTTTTCTCAAAAGCAGAGTGTGTTTCATGTAAGGCGAGCTAGCATTTGTTTCCCAGTGCTAAATGGAGTTGAATCACATGCAGTTTCTGGTACTACGAGCAAGAGTTGTTTTCTGGTAGGAAAGTCACTATTGTGCTCCCATTGCCATACACAGTGCAAATAGCACTCGCGTCTGTTCCCAGAAAGTACAGTGCATCGGACTGAAGAGGAGCTACTGTTCTTCTCAGTTTCCTAAGCAGAGTTGAACTAGATATGGCCCGTTTGTCTAGGAAGCACAGTTCATTTGCTCTGAGCAAGCTAACTGTTCTGGCCCTGTAGGAAACACAGTAGAGTAGAAGAGAGCTCTTTTCTCAAAAGTAGAATGTGTTTCTTGTAAGGTGAGCTAGAGTTTGTTTCCCAGTCCTGAATGGAGTTGAATCACAGACAGTTTTTGGTCCTATGAGCAAGAGTTGTTTTATGGTAAGAAGAGTCACTATTGCGCTCCAAATGCCATACACAGTGCAAATAGCACTCGTGTCTGTTCCCAGCAAGTACAGTGTATTGGACTGAAGAGGATCTACTGTTCTTGTCAGGTTCCTAAGCAGACTTGAACTAGACATGGCCGTGTGTGTAGGAAGCACAGTTCGTTTGTTCTGAGCAAGCTCACTGTTCAGACACTGTAGGAAACACAGTAGAGTAGAAGAGTGCTCTTTTCTCAAAAGCAGAGTGTGTTTCTTGTAAGGCGAGCTAGCGTTTGTTTCCCATTCCTAAATGGAGTTGAATCACATGCAGTTTCTGGTACTACGAGCAAGAGTTGTTTTCTGGTAAGGAAAGTCACTATTGCGCTCCCATTGCCATACACAGTGCAAATAGCACTCCCGTCTGTTACCAGCAAGTACAGTGTATCGGACTGAAGAGGAGCTACTGTTCTTGTCAGTTTCCTAAGAAGAGTTGAACTAGATATGGCCCATGTGTTTAGGAAGCAAAGTTCTTTTTTTCTGAGCATGCTCACTGTTCTGGCCCTATAGGAAGCACAGTAGAGTAGAAGAGTGCTCTTTTCTCTAAAGCAGTGTGCTTCTTGTAAGGCGAGCTAGCGTTTGTTTCCCTGTCCTAAATGGAGTTGAATCACATGCAGTTTCTGGTCCTACGAGCAAGAGTTGTTTTCTGGTAAGGTAAGGAAAGTCACTATTGCGCTCCCATTGCCATACACAGTGCAAATAGTACATGCGTCTGTTCCCAGCAAGTACAGTGTATTGGACTGAAGAGGAGCTACTGCTCTTCTCAGTTTCGTAAGCAGAGTTGAACTAGATATGGCGCGTGTGTCTAGGAAGCACAGTTCATTTGTTCTGAGCAAGCTAACTGTTCTGGCCCTATAGGAAACACAGTAGAGTAGAAGAGTGCTCTTTTCTCAAAAGTAGAATGTGTTTCTTGTAAGGAGCTAGAGTTTGTTTCCCAGTCCTAAATGGAGTTGAATCACATGCAGTTTCTGGTCCTACGAGCAAGAGTTGTTTTCTGGTAAGGAAAGTCACTATTGTGCTCACATTGCCATACACAGTGCAAATAGCACTCGCGTCTGTTGCCAGCAAGTACAGTGTATCGGACTGAAGAGGAGCTACTGTTCTTGTCAGTTTCCTAAGCAGAGTTGAACTAGATAAGGCCTGTGTGTGTAGGAAGCACAGTTCTTATGTTCTGAGCTAGCTCACTGTTCTGGCCCTATAGGAAACACAGTAGAGTAGAAAAGTGCTCTTTTCTCAAAAGCAGAGTGTGTTTTTTGTAAGGCGAGCTAGCGTTTGTTCCCTAGTCCTAAATGGAGTTGAATCATATGCAGTTTCTGGTCCTACGAACAAGAGTTTTTTTCTGGTAAGGAAAGTCACTATTGTGCTCCCATTGCCATACACAGGGCAAATAGCACTCGCGTCTTTTCCCAGCAAGTACAGTGTATCGGACTGAAGAGGATCTACTGTTCTTGTCACGTTCCTAAGCAGAATTGAACTAGATATGGCCGTGTGTGTAGGAAGCACAGTTCTTTTGTTCTGAGCAAGCTCACTGTTCGGACCCCATAGGAAACACAGTAGAGTAGAAGAGTGCTCTTTTCTCAAAAGCAGAGTATGTTTCTTGTAAGGCGAGCTAGCATTTGTTTCCCAGTCCTAAATGGAGTTGAATCACATGCAGTTTGTGTTCCTAGTAGCAAGAGTTGTTTTCTGTTAAGGAAAGTCACTATTGCGCTCTCATTGCCATATACAGTGCAAATAGCACTCGCGTCTGTTCCTAGCAAGTACAGTGTATTGGACTGAAGAGGAGCTACTGTTCTTGTCAGTTTCCTAAGCAGAGTTGAACTAGTTATGGCCCGTGTGTAGGAAGCACAGTTCTTTTGTTCTGAGCAAGTTCACTGTTCTGGCCTTATAGGAAACACAGTAGAGTAGAAGATTGCTCTTTTCTCAAAAGCAGAGTGTGTTTCTTGTAAAGCGAGCTAGCGTTTGTTTCCCAGTCCTAAATGGAGTTGAATCCCATGCAGTTTCTGGTCCTACGAGCAAGAGCTGTTTTCTGGTAAGAAGAGTCACTATTGCGCTCCCATTGTCATACACAGGGCAAATAGCACTGGCATCTGATCCCAGGAAGTACAGTGTATTGGACTGAAGAGGATCTACTGTTCTTGTCAGGTTTCTATGCAGAATTGAACTAGATATGGCCATGTGTGTAGAAATCACAGTTCTTTTGTTCTGAGCAAGCTCACTGTTTGGACCCCATAGGAAACACAGTAGAGTAGAAGAGTGCTCTTTTCTCAAAAGCAGAGTGTTTTTATTGAAAGGCGAGTTAGTGTTTGTTTCCCAGTCAGAAATGGAATTGAATCCCTTTCAGTTTCTGGTCCTACGAGCAAGAGATTTTTCTGGTAAGAAGAGTCACTATTGTGCTCCCATTGCCATAAACAGTGCAAATAGCACTGGCATCTGTTCCGTGCATGTACAGAGTATTGGACTGAAGAGGAGCAGCTGTTCTTGTCAGTTTCCTAAGCAGAGTTGAACTAGATATGGCCTGTGTGTTTAGGAAGCACAGTTATTAAGTTCTGAGCAAGCTCACTGTTCTGGCCCTATAGGAAACACAGTAGAGTAGAAGAGTGCTCTTTTCTCAAAAGCAGTGTCTTTCTTGTGAGCAGAGCTAGCGTTTGTTTCCCAGTCCTAAATGGAGTTGAGTCACATGTAGTTTGTGGTCCTAAGAGCAAGAGTTGTTTTCTCGTAAGAAGAGTCACTATTGCGCTGCCATTGCCATACAGAGTACAAATAGCACTCGCGTCTGTTCTCAGCAAGTACAGTGTATTAGACTGAAGAGGAGCTACTGTTCTTGTCAGTAACCTAAGCAAAGTTGAATTAGATATGGCCCATGTGTGTAGGAAGCACAGTTCTTTTGTTCTGAGCAAGCTCACTGTTCGGACCCCATAGGAAACCCAGTAGAGTAGATGAGTGCTCTTTTCTCAAAAGCAGAGTGTGTTTCTTGTAGGCGAGCTAGCATTTGTTTCCCAGTCCTAAATGGAGTTGAATCCCATGCAGTTTCTGGTCCTACGAGCAAGACTTGTTTTCTGGTAAGAAGAATCACTATTGTGCTCTCAATGTCATACACAGTGCAAATAACATTGGCGTCGGTTCCCAACATGTACAGTGTATTGGACTGAAGAGAATCTACTGTTCTTGTCAGGTTCCTAAGCAGAATTGAACTAGATATGGTCGTGTGTGTAGGAAGCACAGTTCTTTTGTACTGAGCAAGTACACTGTTCTGGCCCTATAGGAAACACAGTAGAGTAGAAGAGTGCTCTTTACTCAAAAGCAGAGTGTGTTTCTTATAAGGCGAGCTAGCGTTTCTCTCCCAGTCCTAAATGGAGTTGAATCACATGCAGTTTCAGGTCCTATGAACAAGAGTTGTTTTCTGGTAAGGAAAGTCACATTGCGCTCCCATTGCCATACACTGTGCAAATAGCACTGGCGTCTGTTCCCAGCAAGTACAGTGTATTGGACTGAAGAGGATCTACTGTTCTTGTCAGGTTCCTAAGCAGACTTGAACTAGATATGGCCGTGTGTGTAGGAAGCACAGTTTTTTTGTTCTGAGCAAGCTCACTGTTCGGACCCCATAGGAAACACAGCAGAGTAGAAGAGTGCTTTTTTCGCAAAAGCAGAGTGTGTTTCTTTTAAGGCGAGCTAGCGTTTGTTTCCCATTCCTAAATGGAGTGGAATCACATGCAGTTTCTGGTCCTACGAGCAAGAGTTGTTTTCTGGTAAGGAAAGTCACTATTGTGCTCCCATTGCCATACACAGTGCAAATAGCCCTCCCGTCTCTTCCCAGCAAGTACAGTGTATTGGACTGAAGAGGAGCTACTGTTCTTGTCAGTTTCCTAAGAAGAGTTGAACTAGATATGGCCCCTGTGTGTAGGAAGCACAGTTCTTTTTTTCTGAGCAAGCTCACTGTTCTGGCCCTATAGGAAACAGAGTAGAGTAGAAGAGTGCTCTTTTCTCAAAAGCAGAGTGTGTTTCTTGTAAAGCGAGCTAGAGTTTGTTTCCCAGTCCTGAATGGAGTTGAGTCACATGCAATTTTTTGTTCTATGAGCAAGAGTTGTTTTCTGGTAAGAAGAGTCACTATTGTGCTCCAATTGCCATACACAGTGTAAATAGCACTCGCGTCTGTTCCCAGAACGTACAGTGTATTAGACTGAAGAGGAGCTACTGTTCTTGTCAGTTTCCTAAGCAGAGTTGAACTACATATGGTCCGTGTGTGTAGGAAGCACAGTTCTTTTGTTCTGAGCAAGCTCACTGTTTGGACCCAATAGGAAACACAGTAGAGTAGTAGAGTGCTCTTTTCTCTAAAGCAGTGTGTTTCTTGTAAGGCGAGCTAACGTTTGTTTCCCAGTCCAAAATGGAGTTGAATCACATGCAGTTTCTGGTCCTATGAGCAAGAGTTGTTTTCTGATAAGGAAAGTCACTATTGCGCTCCCATTGCCATACACAGTGCAAATAGCACATGCGTCTGTTCCCAGCAAGTACAGTGTATTGGACTGAAGAGGAGCTACTGTTCTTCTCAGTTTCCTAAGCAGAGTTGAACTAGATATGGCCCGTGTGACTAGGAAGCACAGTTCATTTGTTCTGAGTAAGCTAACTGTTCTGGCCCTATAGGAAACACAGTAGAGTAGAAGAGTGCTCTTTTCTCAAAAGCAGAGTGTGTTTCTTGTAAGGTGAGCTAGAGTTTGTTTCCCAACCTAAATGGAGTTGAGTCACATGCAGTTTCTGGTCGTACGAGCAAGAGTTGTTTTCTGGTAAGATGAGTCACTATTGTGCTCCAATTTCCATACACAGTGCAAATAGCACTCACGTCTGTTCTCAGCAAGTACAGTGTATCGGACTGAAGAGGAGCTGCTGTTCTTGTCAGTTTCCTATGCAGAGTTGAACTAGATATGGCCCGTGTGTTTAGGAAGCACAGTTATTATGTTCTGAGCAAGCTCACTGTTCTGGCCCTATAGGAAACACAGTAGAGTAGAAGAGTGCTCTTTTCTCAAAAGCAGAGTGTGTTTCTTGTAAGGCGAGCTAGCGTTTGTTTCCCATTCCTAAATGGAGTTGAATCACTTGCAGTTTCTGGTCCTATGAGAAAGAGTTGTTTTCTGGTAAGGAAAGTCAATATTGTGCTCCCATTGCCATACATAGTGCAAATAGCACTCGCGTCTTTTCCCAGAAAGTACAGTGTATTGGACTGAAGAGGAGCTACTGTTCTTGTCATTTTCCTAAGAGGAGTTGAACTAGATATGGCCCGTGTGTGTAGGAAACACAGATCTTTTTTTCTGAGAAAGCACACTGTGCGGACACCATAGGAAACACAGTAGAGTAGATGAGTGCTCTTTTCTCAAAATTAGATTGAGTTCCTTGAAAGGCGAGCTAGTATTTACTTCCCAGTCAGAAATGGAGTTGAATCCCATGCAGTTTCTGGTCCTACAAGTAAGAGTTGTTTTCTGGTAAGAAGAGTCACTATGCGCTCCCATTGCCATACACAGTGCAAATAGCACTTGCGTCTGTTCCCAGCAAGTACAGTGTATTGGACTGAAGAGGAGCTACTGTTCTTGTCAGTTTCCTGAGCAGAGTTGAACCAGATATGGCCCGTGTGTGTAGTAAGCACAGTTCTTTTGTTCTGAGCAAGCTCACTGTTCGGACACCATAGGAAACACAGTAGAGTAGAAGAGTGCTCTTTTCTCAAAAGTAGAGTGTGTTTCTTGTAAGTCGAGCTAGTGTTTTTTTCCCAGTCCTAAATGGAGTTGAATCCGATGCAGTTTGTGGTCCTACGAGCAAGAGATTTTTTCTGGTAAGAAGAGTCACTATTGCGCTCCCATTGACATACACAGGGCAAATAGCACTGGCATTTCTTCCCAGCAAGTACAGTGTATTGCACTGAAGAGGATCTACTGTTCTTTTCAGTTTTCTAAGCAAAATTGAACTAGATATGGCCGTGTGTGTAGGAAGCACAGTTCTCTTGTTCTGTTCAAGCTCACTGTTCTGGCCCTATAGGAAACACAGTAGAGAAGAAGAGTGCTCTATTCTCAAAAGCAGAGTGTGTTTCTTGTAAGGCGAGCTAGCGTTTGTTTCCCAGTCCTCAATGGAGTTGAATCACATCCAATTTCTGGTCCTATGAGAAAGAGTTGTTTTCTGGTAAGGAAAGTCACTATTGTGCTCACATTGCCATACATAGTGCAAATAGCACTCGCGTCTGTTCCCAGCAAGTACAGTGTATTAGACTGAAGAGGAGCTACTCTTCTTGTCATTTTCGTAAAAGGAGTTGAACTAGATATGGCTCGTGTGTGTAGGAAGCACAGTTCTTTTGTTCTGAGAAAGCACACTGTGCGGACACCATAGGAAACACAGTAGAGTAGATGAGTGCTCTTTTCTCAAAATTAAATTGTGTTTCTTGAAAGGCGAGCTAGTATTTGCTTCCCAGTCAAAAATGGAATTGAATCCCATGCCGTTTCTGGTCCTACGATCAAGAGTTTTTTTCTGGTAAGAAGAGTCACTATTGCGCTCCCATTGTCATACACAGTGCAAATAGCACTGGCGTCTGTTCCCAACAATTACGGTGTATTGGACTGAAGAGCAGCTACTGTTCTTGTCAGTTTCCTAAGCAGAGTATAACTAGATATGGCCCGTGTGTGTAGGAAGCACAGTTCATTTGTTCTTAGCAAGCTCACTGTTCGGACCCCATATGAAACACTGTAGAGTAGAAGAGTGCTCTTTTCTCAAAAGCAGAGTGCGTTTCTTGAAAGGCGAGCTAGTGTTTGTTTCCCAGTCAGAAATGGAATTGAATCCCGTGCAGTTTCTGGTCCTACGAGCAAGAGTTTTTTTCTGGTATGAAGAGTCACTATTGCGCTCCCATTGCCATACACAGTGCAAATAGCACTGGCGTCTGTTCCCTGCATGTATAGAGTATTAGACTGAATAGGAGCTCCTGTTCTTGTCAGATTCCTAAGCAGAGCTGAACTAGATATGTCCCCTGTGTGTAGGAAGCACAGTTCTTTTGTTCTGAGCAAGTTCACAGTTCTGGCCCTATAGGAAACACAGTAGAGTAGAAGAGTGCTCTTTTCTCAAAAGCAGATTGTGTTTCTTGTAAGGCGAGCTAGCGTTTCTTTCCCAGTCCTAAATCGAGTTGAATCACATGCAGTTTCTTGTCCTACGAACAAGAGTTGTTTTCTGGTAAGAAGAGTCACTATTGCGCTCCCATTGTCATACACAGGGCAAATAGCACTGGCGTCTGTTCCCAGCATGTACAGTGTATTGGACTGAAAAGGTTCTACTGTTATTGTCAGTTTCCTAAGTAGAATTGAACTAGATATGGCCCGTGTGTGTAGGAAGCACAGTTTTTGTGTTCTGAGCAAGCTCACTGTTCAGAAAACTCATAGGAAACACAGTAGAGTAGAAGAGTGCTCTTTTCTCAAAAGCAGAGTGTGCTTCTTGGAAGTCGAGCTAGTGTTTGTTTCCCAGTCCTAAATGGAGTGGAATCACATGCAGTTTCTAGTCCTATGAGCAAGAGTTGTTTTCCAGTAGGGAAAGTCACTATTGCGCTCCCATTGACATACACAGTGCAAATAGCACATGCGCCTGTTGCCAGCAAGTACAGTGTATTGGACTGAAGAGGAGCTACTGTTCTTGTCAGTTTCCTAAGCAGAGTTGAACTAGATATGGCCCGTGTGTGTAGGAAGCACAGTTCTTTTGTTCTGAGCAAGCTCACTGTTCGTACCTCATAGGAAACACAGTAGAGTAGAAGGGTGCTCTTTAATCAAAAGCAGAGTGTGTTTCATGTAAGGCGAACTAGCATTTGTTTCCCAGTCCTAAATGGAGTTGAATCACATGCAGTTTCTGGTCCTACGAGCAAGAGCTGTTTTCTGGTAAGGAAAGTCACTATTTTGCTCCCATTGATATCCACAGTGCAAATAGCCCTCCCGTCTGTTCCCAGCAAGTACAGTGTATTGGACGGAAGAGGAGCTACTGTTCTTGTCAGTTTCCTAAGCAGAGTTGAACTAGTTATGGCCCTGTGTTGGAAGCACAGTTCTTTTGTTCTGAGCAAGCTCACTGTTCTGGCCCTAGAGGAAACACAGTAGAGTCGAAGAGTGCTCTTTTTTCTAAAGCAGAGTGTGTTTCTTGTAAGGCGAGCTAGCGTTTGTTTCCCAGTCCTAAATGGAGTTGAATCACATGCAGTTTCTAGTCTTATGAGCAAGAGTTGTTTTATGGTAACAAGAGTCACTATTGCTATGCCATTGCCATACACAGGACAAATAGCACTGGCGTCTGTTCCCAGCAAGTACAGTGTATTGGACTGAAGAGGATCTACTGTTCTTGTCAGGTTCCTAAGCGGACTTGAACTAGATATGGCCGTGTGTTTAGGAAGCACAGTTTTTTTGTTCTGAGCAAGCTCACTGTTCGGAACACATAGGAAACACAATAGAGTAGAAGAGTGCTCTTTTCTCAAAAGCAGAGTGTGTTTCTTGGAAGTCGAGCTAGCGTTTGTTTCCCAGTCCTAAATGGAGTTGAGTCACATGCAGTTTTTTGTCCAACGAGCAAGAGTTGTTTTCTGGTAAGACAAGTCACTATTGTGCTCCAATTGCCATACACAGTGCAAATATCACTCGCGTCTGTTCCCCACAAGTACAGTGTATCGGACTGAAGAAGAGCTACTGTTCTTGTCAGCTTCCTAAGCAGAGTTGAACTAGATATGGCCCGTGTGTGTAGGAAGCACAGTTCTTATATTCTGAGCAAGCTCATTGTTCTGGCCCTATAGGAAACACAGTAGAGTAGAAGAGTGCTCTTTTCTCAAAAGCAGAGTGTGTTTCTTGTAAAGCGAGCTAGAGTTTGTTTCCCAGTCCTAAATGGAGTTGAATCACATGCAGTTTCTAGTCTTACGTGCAAGAGTTGTTTTATGGTAACAAGAGTCACTATTGCTATGCCATTGCCTTACACAGGACAAATAGCACTTGCGTCTGTTCTCAGCAAGTACAGTGTATTGGACTGAAGAGGATCTACTGTTCTTGTCAGGTTCCTAAGCAGAATTGAACTAGATATGGCCATGTGTGTAGGAAGCACAGTTCTTTTGTTCTGAGCAAGCTCAATGTTCGGACACCATAGGAAACACAGTAGAGTAGAAGAGTGCTCTTTTCTCAAAAGCAGAGTGTGTTTTTGTAAGGCGAGCTAGCGTTTGTTTCCTACTCCTAAATGGAGTTGAATCACATGCAGTTTCTGGTCCTACGAGCAAGAGTTGTTTTCTGGTAAGGAAAGTCACTATTGCGCTCCCATTGCCCTACACAAGGCAAATAGCACTCGCGTCTTTTCCCAGCAAGTACAGTGTATTGGACTGAATAGGAGCTACTGTTCTTGTCAGTTTCCTAAGCAGAGTTGAACTAGATATGGTCCGTGTGTGTAGGAAGCACAGTTCTTTTGTTCTGAGCAAGCTCACTGTTTGGACCCCATAGGAAACACAGTAGAGTAGAAGAGTGCTCTTTTCTCAAAAGCAGAGTGTGTTTCTTGTAAGGCGAGCTAGCGTTTGTTTCCCAGTCCTAAATGGAGTTGACTCACATGCAGCTTTTTGTCCTACGAGCAAGAGTTGTTTTCTGGTAGGGCGAGTCACTATTGTGCTCCAATTGCCATACACAGTGCAAATAGCACTCGCGTCTGTTCCCTGCAAGTACAGTGTATCGGACTGAAGAGGAGCTACTGTTCTTGTCACTTTCCTAAGCAGAGTTGAACTAGATATGGCCCGTGTGTGTAGGAAGCACAGTTCTTATGTTCTGAGCAAGCTCATTGTTCTGGCCCTATAGGAAACACAGTAGAGTAGAAGAGTGCTCTTTTCTCAAAAGCAGAGTGTGCTTCATGTAAGGCGAGCTAGCATTTGTTTCCCAGTCCTAAATGGAGTTGAATCACATGCAGTTTCTAGTCTTAAGTGCAAGAGATGTTTTATGGAAAGGAAAGTCACTATTGCGCTCCCATTGCCATACACAGTGCAAATAGCCCTCCCGTCTGTTTCCAGCAAGTACAGTGTATTGGACTGAAGAGGAGCTACTGTTCTTCTCAGTTTCCTAAGCAGAGTTGAACTAGATATGGTCCGTGTGTGTAGGAAGCACAGTTCTTTTGTTCTGAGCAAGCTCACTGTTCTGGCCCTATAGGAAACACAGTAGAGTAGAAGAGTGCTCTTTTCTCAAAAGCAGAGTGTGTTTCTTGTAAAGCGAGCTAGAGTTTGTTTCCCAGTCCTAAATGGAGTTGAATCACATGCAGTTTCTGGTCCTACGAGCAAGAGTTGTTTTCTGGTAAGAAGAGACACTATTGCGCTGTCATTGACATACACAGGACAAATAGCACTGGTGTCTGTTCCCAGCAAGTACAGTGTATTGGACTGAATAGGATCTACTGTTCTTGTCAGGTTCCTAAGCAGACTTGAACTAGATATGGCCGTGTGTGTAGGAAGCACAGTTTTTTTTGTTCTGAGCAAGCTCACTGTTTGGAACACATAGGAAACACAGTAGAGTAGAAGAGTGCTCTTTTCTCAAAAGCAGAGTGTGTTTGTTGGAAGTCGAGCTAGCGTTTGTTTCCCAGTCCTAAATGGAGTTGAGTCACATGCAGTTTTTTGTCCAACGAGCAAGAGTTGTTTTCTGGTAAGACAAGTCACTATTGTGCTCCAATTGCCATACACAGTGCAAATAGCACTCGCGTCTGTTCCCCGAAAGTACTGTGTATGGGACTGAAGAGGAGCTAGTGTTCTTGTCAGTTTCCTAAGCAGAGTTGAACTAGATATGGCCAGTGTGTGTAGGAAGCACAGTTCTTTTGTTCTGAGGAAGCTCACTGTTCGGACCCCATAGGAAACACAGTAGAGTAGAAGAGTGCTCTTTTCTCAAAAGCAGAGTGTGTTTCATATAAGGCGAGCTAGCATTTGTTTCCCAGTCCTAAATGGAGTTAAATCACATGCAGTTTCTGGTCCTACGAGCAAGAGTTGTTTTCTGGAAAGGAAAGTCACTATTACGCTCCCATTGCCATACACAGTGCAAATAGCACTCGCGTCTGTTCCCAGCAAGTACATTGTATCGGACTGAAGAGGAGCTACTGTTCCTGTCAGTTTCCTAAGCAGAGTTGAACTAGATATGGCTCGTGTGTAGTAAGCACAGTTCTTTGTTCTGAGGATTCTCACTATTCTGGCCCTATAGGAAACACAGTAGAGTAGAAGAGTGCTATTTTCTCTAAAGCAGAGTGTGTTTCTGTAAGGTGAGCTAGCTTTTGTTTCCCAGTCCTAAATGGAGTTGAATCACATGCAGTTTCTGGTCCTACGAGCAAGAGTTTTTTTATGGTAAGAAGAGTCACTATTGTGCTGCCATTGCCATACACAGGACAAATAGCACTGGCGTCTGTTCCCAGCAAGTACAGTGTATTGGACTGAAGAGGATCTACTGTTCTTGTCAGGTTCCTAAGCAGAATTGAACTACATATGGCCATGTGTGTAGGAAGCACAGTTCTTTTGTTCTGAGCAAGCTCAATGTTCGGACACCATAGGAAACACAGTAGAGTAGAAGAGTGCTCTTTTCTCAAAAGCAGAGTGTGTTTTTGTAAGGCGAGCTAGTGTTTGTTTCCTACTCCTAAATGGAGTTGAATCACATGCAGTTTCTGGTCCTACGAGCAACAGTTGTTTTCTGGTAAGGAAAGTCACTATTGCGCTCCCAATGCCCTACACAAGGCAAATAGCACTCGCGTCTTTTCCCAGCAAGTACAGTGTATTGGACTGAATAGGAGCTACTGTTCTTGTCAGGTTCCTAAGCAGAGTTGAACTAGATATGGCCCTTGTGTAGAAAGCACAGTTCTTTATTCTGAGCAAGCTCACTGTTCTGGCCCTATAGGAAACACAGTAGAGTAGAAGAGTGCTCTTTTCTCTAAAGCAGAGTGTGTTTCTGTAAGGTGAGCTAGCTTTTGTTTCCCAGTCCTAAGTGGAGTTGAATCACATGCAGTTTCTGGTCCTACGAGCAAGAGTTGTTTTATGGTAAGAAGAGTCACTATTGTGCTGCCATTGCCATACACAGGACAAATAGCACTGGTGTCTGTTCCCAGCAAGTACAGTGTATTGGACTGAAGAGGATCTACTGTTATTGTCAGGTTCCTAAGCAGAATTGAACTAGATATGACCATGTGTGTAGGAAGCACAGTTCTTTTGTTCTGAGCAAGCTCACTGTTCGGACACCATAGGAAACACAGTAGAGTAGAAGAGTGCTCTTTTCTCAAAAGCAGAGTGTGTTTTTGTAAGGCGAGCTAGCATTTGTTTCCTAGTCCTAAATGGAGTTGAATCACATGCAGTTTCTGGTCCTATGAGCAAGAGTTGTTTTCTTGTAAGGAAAGTCAATATTGCGCTCCCATTACCCTACACAAGGCTAATAGCACTCGCGTCTTTTCCCAGCAAGTACAGTGTATTGGAGTGAATAGGAGCTACTGTTCTTGTCAGTTTCCTAAGCAGAGTTGAACTAGGTATGGTCCGTATGTGTAGGAAGCACAGTTCTTTTGTTCTGAGCAAGCTCACTGTTTGGATCCCATAGGAAACACAGTAGAGTAAAAGAGTGCTCTTTTCACTAAAGCAGAGTGTGTTTTTGTAAGGCGAGCTAGCATTTGTTTCCCAGTCCTAAATGGAGTGGAATCATATGCAGTTTGTGGTCCTACGAGCAAGAGTTGTTTTCTGGTAAGGAAAGTCACTATTGCGCTCCCTTTGCCATACTCAGTGCAAATAGCCCTCCCGTCTGTTCCCAGCAAGTACAGTGTATTGGACTGAAGAGGAGCTACTGTTCTTCTCAGTTTCCTAAGCAGAGTTGAACTAGATATGGTCCGTGTGTGTAGGAAGCACAGTTCTTTTTTTCTGAGCAAGCTCACTGTTCTGGCCCTATAGGAAACACAGTAGAGTAGAAGAGTGCTCTTTTCTCAAAAGCAGAGTGTGTTTCTGTAAGGTGAGCTAGCTTTTGTTTCCCAGTCCTAAGTGGAGTTGAATCACATGCAGTTTCTGGTCCTACGAGCAAGAGTTGTTTTATGGTAAGAAGAGTCACTATTGTGCTGCCATTGCCATACACAGGACAAATAGCACTGGCGTCTGTTCCCAGCAAGTACAGTGTATTGGACTGAAGAGGATCTACTGTTATTGTCAGGTTCCTAAGCAGAATTGAACTAGATATGACCATGTGTGTAGGAAGCACAGTTCTTTTGTTCTGAGCAAGCTCACTGTTCGGACACCATAGGAAACACAGTAGAGTAGAAGAGTGCTCTTTTCTCAAAAGCAGAGTGTGTTTTTGTAAGGCGAGCTAGCATTTGTTTCCTAGTCCTAAATGGAGTTGAATCACATGCAGTTTCTGGTCCTATGAGCAAGAGTTGTTTTCTGGTAAGGAAAGTCACTATTGCGCTCCCATTACCCTACACAAGGCTAATAGCACTCGCGTCTTTTCCCAGCAAATACAGTGTATTGGAGTGAATAGGAGCTACTGTTCTTGTCAGTTTCCTAAGCAGAGTTGAACTAGGTATGGTCCGTATGTGTAGGAAGCACAGTTCTTTTGTTCTGAGCAAGCTCACTGTTTGGATCCCATAGGAAACACAGTAGAGTAAAAGAGTGCTCTTTTCACTAAAGCAGAGTGTGTTTTTGTAACGCGAGCTAGCATTTGTTTCCCAGTCCTAAATGGAGTGGAATCATATGCAGTTTGTGGTCCTACGAGCAAGAGTTGTTTTCTGGTAAGGAAAGTCACTATTGCGCTCCCATTGCCATACTCAGTGCAAATAGCCCTCCCGTCTGTTCCCAGCAAGTACAGTGTATCGGATTGAAGAGGTGCTGCTGTTCTTGTCAGTTTCCTAAGCAGAGTTGAACTAGATATGGTCCGTGTGTGTAGGAAGCACAGTTCTTTTTTTCTGAGCAAGCTCACTGTTCTGGCCCTATAGGAAACACAGTAGAGTAGAAGAGTGCTCTTTTCTCAAAAGCAGAGTGTGTTTCTTGTAAAGCGAGCTAGAGTTTGTTTCCCAGTCCTAAATGGAGTTGAATCACATGCAGTTTCTAGTCTTACGTGCAAGAGTTGTTTTATGGTAACAAGAGTCACTATTGCTATGCCATTGCCTTACACAGGACAAATAGCACTTGCGTCTGTTCTCAGCAAGTACAGTGTATTGGACTGAAGAGGATCTACTGTTCTTGTCAGGTTCCTAAGCAGAATTGAACTAGATATGGCCGTGTGTGTAGGAAGCACAGTTTTTTTGTTCTGAGCAAGCTCACTGTTCGGAACACATAGGAAACACAGTAGAGTAGAAGAGTGCTCTTTTCTCAAAAGCAGAGTGTGTTTCTTGGAAGTCGAGCTAGTGTTTCTTTCCCAGTCCTAAATGGAGTTGAGTCACATGCAGTTTTTTGTCCTACGAGCCAGAGTTGTTTTCTGGTAAGACAAGTCACTATTGTGCTCCAATTGCCATACACAGTGCAAATAGCACTCGCGTCTGTTCCCCGAAAGTACTGTGTATGGGACTGAAGAGGATCTACTATTCTTGTCAGGTTCCTAAGCAGAGTTGAACTAGATATGGCTCGTGTGTAGGAAGCACAGTTCTTTGTTCTGAGCATTCTCACTGTTCTGGCCCTATAGGAAACACAGTAGCGTAGAAGAGTGCTCTTTTCTCTAAAGCAGAGTGTGTTTCTGTAAGGCGAGCTAGCTTTTGTTTCCCAGTCCAAAATGGAGTTGAATCACATGCAGTTTCTGGTCCTACGAGCAAGAGTTTTTTTATGGTAAGAAGAGTCACTATTGTGCTGCCATTGCCATACACAGGACAAATAGCACTGGCGTCTGTTCCCAGCACGTGCAGTGTATTGGACTGAAGAGGATCTACTGTTCTTGTCAGGTTCCTAAGCAGAATTGAACTAGATATGGCCATGTGTGTAGGAAGCACAGTTCTTTTGTTCTGAGCAAGCTCAATGTTCGGACACCTTCGGAAACACAGTAGAGTAGAAGAGTGCTCTTTTATCAAAAGCAGAGTGTGTTTTTGTAAGGCGAGCTAGTGTTTGTTTCCTACTCCTAAATTGAGTTGAATCACTTGCAGTTTCTGGTCCTACGAGCAAGAGTTGTTTTCTGGTAAGGAAAGTCACTATTGCGTTCCCATTGCCCTACACAAGGCAAATAGCCCTCGCGTCTTTTCCCAGCAAGTACAGTGTATTGGACTGAATAGGAGCTACTGTTCTTGTCAGTTTCCTAAGCAGAGTTGAACTAGATATGGTCCGTGTGTGTAGGAAGCACAGTTATTTTGTTCTGAGCAAGCTCACTGTTTGGACCCCATAGGAAACACAGTAGAGTAGAAGAGTGCTCTTTTCTCTAAAGCAGAGTTTGTTTTTGTAAGGCGAGGTAGCATTTGTTTCCCAGTCCTAAATGGAGTTGAATCACATGCAGTTTCTGGTCCTACGAGCAAGAGTTGTTTTCTGGTAAGGAAAGTCACTATTGTGCTCCCATTGCCATACACAGTGCAAATAGCCCTCCCGTCTGTTCCCAGCAAGTACAGTGTATTGGACTGAAGAGGAGATAATGTTCTTCTCAGTTTCCTAAGCAGAGTTGAACTAGATATGGTCCGTGTGTGTAGGAAGCCCAGTTCTTTTTTTCTGAGCAAGCTCACTGTTCTGGCCCTATAGGAAACAGAGTAGTGTAGAAGAGTGCCCTTTTCTCAAAAGCAGAGTGTGTTTCTTGTAAAGCGAGCTAGAGTTTGTTTCCCAGTCCTAAATGGAGTTGAATCACATGCAGTTTCTGGTCCTACGAGCAAGAGTTGTTTTCTGGTAAGAAGAGTCACTATTGCGCTGTCATTGACATACACAGGACAAATAGCACTGGCGTCTGTTCCTAGCAAGTACAGTGTATTGGACTGAATAGGATCTACTGTTCTTCTCAGGTTCCTAAGCAGACTTGAACTAGATATGGCTGTGTGTGTAGGAAGCACAGTTTTTTTGTTCTGAGCAAGCTCACTGTTCGGAACACATAGGAAACACAGTAGAGTAGAACAAGTGCTCTTTTCTCAAAAGCAGAGTGTGTTTATTGGAAGTCGAGCTAGCGTTTGTTTCCCAGTCCTAAATGGAGTAGAGTCACATGCAGTTTTTTGTCCAACAATCAAGAGTTGTTTTCTGGTAAGACAAGTCACTATTGTGCTCCAATTGCCATACACAGTGCAAATATCACTCGCTTCTGTTCCCCACAAGTACAGTGTATCGGACTGAAGAGGAGCTAGTGTTCTTGTCAGTTTCCTAAGCAGAGTTGAACTAGATATGGCCCGTGTGTGTAGGAAGCACAGTTCTTACGTTCTGAGCAAGCTCACTGTTCTGGCACTATAGGAAACACAGTAGAGTAGAAGAGTGCTCTTTTCTCAAAAGCAGAGTGTGTTTCTTGTAAAGCGAGCTAGAGTTGGTTTCCCAGTTCTAAATTGAGTTGAATCACATGCAGTTTCTGGTCCTACGAACAAGAGTTGTTTTCTGGTAAGGAAAGTCACTATTGCGCTCCCAATGCCCTACACAAGGCAAATAGCCCTCGCGTCTTTTTCCAGCAAGTACAGTGTATTGGACTGAATAGGAGCTACTGTTCTTGTCAGTTTCCTAAGCAGAGGTGAACTAGATGTGGTCCGTGTGTGTATTAAGCACAGTTCTTTTGTTCTGAGCAAGGTCACTGTTTGGACCCCATAGGAAACACAGTAGAGTAGAAGAGTGCTATTTTCTCTAAAGCAGAGTGTGTTTCATGTAAGGCGAGCTAGCATTTGTTTCAGAGTCCTAAATGGAGTTGAATCACATGGAGTTTCTATTCTTATGAGCAAGAGTTGTTTTATGGTAACAAGAGTCACTATTGCTCTGCCATTGCCATACACAGGACAAATAGCACTGGCGTCTGTTCCCAGCAAGTACAGTGTAATGGACTGAAGAGGATCTACTGTTCTTGTCAGGTTCCTAAGCAGAATTGAACTAGATATGGCCGTGTGTGTAGGAAGCACAGTTTTTTTTTTTCTGAGGAAGCTCACTGTTCGGAACACATAGGAAACACAGTAGAGTAGAAGAGTGCTCTTTTCTCAAAAGCAGAGTGTGTTTCTTGGAAGTCGAGCTAGCATTTGTTTCCCAGTCCTAAATGGAGTTGAGTCACATGCAGTTTTTTGTCCTACGAGCAAGAGTTGTCTTTTGGTAAGACAAGTCACTATTGTGCTCCAATTGCCGTACACAGTGCAAATAGCACTCGTGTCTGTTCCCCGAAAGTACAGTGTATTGGACTGAAGAGGAGCTAGTGTTCTTGTAAGTTTCCTAAGCAGAGTTGAACTAGATATTGCCCGTCTGTGTAGGAAGCACAGTTCTTTTGTTCTGAGCAAGCTCACTGTTCGGACCCCATAGGAAACACAGTGGAGTAGAAGAGTGCTCTTTTCTCAAAAGCAGAGTTTGTTTCTTGTAAAGCGAGCTAGAGTTTGTTTTCCAGTCCTAAATGGAGTTGAATCACATGCAGTTTCTGGTCCTACGAGCAAGAGTTGTTTTCTGGTAAGAAGAGTCACTATTTCGCTGTCATTGACATACACAGGACAAATAGCACTGGCGTCTGTTCCCAGCAAGTACAGTGTATTGGATTGAAGAGGATATACTGTTCTTGTCAGGTTCCTAAGCAGACTTGAACTAGATATGGCCGTGTGTGTAGGAAGCACAGTTTTTTTGTTCTGAGCAAGCTCACTGTTCGGAACACAAAGGAAACACAGTAGAGTAGAAGAGTGCTCTTTTCTCAAAAGCAGAGTGTGTTTCTTGGAAGTCGAGCTAGCGTTTGTTTCCCAGTCTTAAATGGAGTTGAGTCACATGCAGTTTTTTGTCCAACGAGCAAGAGTTGTTTTCTGGTAAGACAAGTCACTATTGTGCTCCAATTGCAATACACAGTGCAAATACCACTCGCTTCTGTTCCCCACAAGTACAGTGTATCGGACTGAAGAGGAGCTACTGTTCTTCTCAGTTTCCTAAGCAGAGTTGAACTAGATATGGCCCGTGTGTAGGAAGCACAGTTCTTTTGTTCTGAGCAAGCTCACTGTTCTGGCCCTATAGGAAACACAGTGGAGTAGAAGAGTGCTCTTTCCACAAAAGCAGAGTGTGTTTCTTGTAAGGTGAGCTAGCTTTTGTTTCCCAGTCCTAAATGGACTTGAATCACATGCAGTTTCTGGTCCTACGAGCAAGAGTTGTTTTATAGTAAGAAGAGTCACTATTGCGCTGCCATTGCCATACACAGGACAAATAGCACTGGCGTCTGTACCCAGCAAGTACAGTGTATTGGACTTAAGAGGATCTACTGTTCTTGTCAGGTTCCTAAGCAGAATTGAACTAGATATGGTCGTGTATGTAGGAAGCACAGTTCTTTTGTTCTGAGCAGGCTCACTGTTCGGACCCCATAGGAAACACAGTAGAGTAGAATATTGCTCTTTTCTCAAAAGCAGAGTGTGATTCTTGTAAGGCGAGCTTGCGTTTGTTTCCCAGTCCTAAATGGAGTTGAGTCACATGCAGTTTCTGGTCCTACGAGCAAGAGTTGTTTTCTGGTAAGGAAAGTAACTATTGCACTCCCATTGCCATACACAGTGCAAATAGCCCTCCTGTCTATTCCCAGCAAGTACAGTGTATTGGACTGAAGAGGAGCTACTGTTCTTCTCAGTTTCCTAAGCAGAGTTGAACTAGATATGGCCCGTGTGTGTAGGAAGCACAGTTCTTTTGTTCTGAGCAAGCTCACTGTTCGGACCCCATAGGAAGCACAGTAGAGTAGAAGAGAGCTCTTTTCTCAAAAGCAGAGTGTGTTTCATGTAAGGCGAGCTAGCATTTGTTTCCCAGTCCTAAATGGAGTTGAATCACATGCAGTTTCTGGTCCTACGAGCAAGAGTTGTTTTCTGGTAAAGAAAGTCACTATTGCGCTCCCTTTGCCATACACAGTGCAAATAGCACTCGCGTCTGTTCCCAGCAATACAGTGTATCGGACGGAAGAGGAGCTACTGTTCTTGTCAGTTTCCTAAGCAGAGTTGAAATAGATATGGCCCGTGTGTAGGAAGCACAGTTCTTTTGTTCTGAGCAAGCTCACTGTTCTGGCCCTATAGGAAACACAGTAGAGTAGAAGAGTGCTCTTTTCTCTAAAGCAGAGTGTGTTTCTTGTAAGGTGAGTTGGCTTTTGTTTCCCAGTCCTAAATGGAGTTGAATCACATGCAGTTTCTGGTCCTACGAGCAAGAGTTGTTTTATGGTAAGAAGAGTCACTATTGCGCTGCCATTGCCATACACAGGACAAATAGCACTGGCGTCTGTTCCCAGGAAGTACAGTGTATTGGACTGAAGAGGATCTACTGTTCTTGTCAGGTTCCTAAGCAGAATTGAACTAGATATGGTCGTGTATGTAGGAAGCACAGTTCTTTTCTTCTGAGCAGGCTCACTGTTCGGACCCCATAGGAAACACAGTAGAGTAGAATATTGCTCTTTTCTCAAAAGCAGAGTGTGATTCTTGTAAGGCCAGCTAGCGTTTGTTTCCCAGTCCTAAATGGAGTTGAGTCACATGCAGTTTTTTGTCCTATGAGCAAGAGTTGTTTTCTGGTAAGACGAGTCACTATTGTGCTCCAATTGCCATACACAGTGCAAATAGCACTCGCGTCTGTTCCCCGAAAGTACAGTGTATTGGACTGAAGAGGAGCTACTGTTCTTCACAGTTTCCTAAGCAGAGTTGAACAAGATATGGCCCTTGTGTGTAGGAAGCACAGTTCTTTTGTTCTGAGCAAGCTCACTGTTCGGACCCCATAGGAAGCACAGTAGAGTAGAAGAGTGCTCTTTTCTCAAAAGCAGAGTGTGTTTCATAGTAGGCGAGCTTGCATTTGTATCACATTCCGAAATGGAGTTGAATCACATGCAGTTTCTGGTCCTATGAGCAAGAGTTGTTTTCTGGTAAGGAAAGTCAGTATTGCGCTCCCATTGCCATACACAGTGCAAATAGCACTCGTGTCACTTCCCAGCAAGTACAGTGTTTCGGACTGAAGAGGAGCTACTGTTCTTGTCAGTTTCCTAAGCAGAGTTGAACTAGTTGTGGCCCGTGTGTAGGAAGCACAGTTCTTTTGTTCTGACCAAGCTCACTGTTATGGCCATATAGGAAACACAGTAGAGTAGAAGAGTGCTCTTTTCTCTAAAGCAGAGTGTGTTTCTTGTAAGGCGAGCCAGCGATTGTTTCCCAGTCCTAAATGGAGTTGAATCACATGCAGTTTCTAGTCCTACGAGCAAGAGTTGTTTTATGGTAAGAAGAGTCACTATTGTGCTGCCATTGCCATACACAGGACAAATAGCACTGGCGTCTGTTCCCAGCAAGTACAGTGTATTGGACTGAAGAGGATCTACAGTTCTTGTCAGGTTCCTAAGCAGAATTGAACTAGATATGGCCGTGTGTGTAGGAAGCACAGTTCTTTTGTTCTGAGCAAGCTCACTGTTCGGACACCATAGGAAACACAGTAGAGTAGAAGAGTGCTCTTTTCTCAAAAGCAGAGTGTGTTTCTTGTAAGGCGAGCTAGCGTTTGTTTCCCAGTCCTAAATGGAGTTGAATCACATGCAGTTTCTGGTCCTAAGAGCAAGAGTTGTTTTCTGGTAAGGAAAGTCACTATTGTGCTCCCCTTGCCATACACAGTGCAAATAGCTCCCGCGTCTGTTCCCAGCAAGTACAGTGTATCGGACTGAAGAGGAGCTACTGTTCTTGTCAGTTTCCTAAGCAGAGTTGAACATGATATGGCCCGTGTGTGAAGGAAGCACAGTTCATATGTTCTGAGCAAGCTCACTGTTCTGGCCCTATAGGAAACACAGTAGAGTAGAAGCGTGCTCTTTTCTCAAAAGCAGAGTGCATTTTTGTAAGGCAAGCTAGCGTTTCTTTCCTAGTCCTAAATGGAGTTGAATCCCATGCAGTTTCTGGTCCTACGAACAAGAGTTGTTTTCTGGTAAGGAAAGTCTGTATTGCGCTCCCATTGCTCTACACACGGCAAATAGCACTTACGTCTTTTCCCAGCAAGTATGGTATATCAGACTGAAGAGGAGCTACTGTTCTTGTCAGTTTCTTAAGCAGAGTTGAACTAGATATGGCCCGTGTATAGGAAGCACAGTTCTTTTGTTCTGAGCAAGCTCACTGTTCTGGCCCTATAGGAAACACAGTAGAGTAGAAGAGTGCTCTTTCCACAAAAGCAGAGTGTGTTTCTTGTAAGGTGAGCTAGCTTTTGTTTCCCAGTCCTAAATGGAGTTGAATAACATGCAGTTTCTGGTCCTACGAGCAAGAGTTGTTTTATAGTAAGAAGAGTCACTATTGCGCTGCCATTGCCATACTCAGTGCAAATAGCTCCCGCGTCTGTTCCCAGCAAGTACAGTGTATCAGACTGAAGAGAAGCTACTCTTCTTGTCAGTTTCCTAAGCAGAGTTGAACATGATATGGCCCGTGTGTGTAGGAAGCACAGTTCATATGTTCTGAGCAAGCTCACTGTTCTGGCCCTATAGGAAACACAGTAGAGAAGAAGCGTGCTCTTTTCTCAAAAGCAGAGTGTGTTTTTGTAAGGCAAGCTAGCGTTTCTTTCCTAGTCCTAAATGGAGTTGAATCCCATGCAGTTTCTGTTCCTACGAACAAGAGTTGTTTTTTGGTAAGGAGAGTCTCTATTGCGCTACCATTGCCCTACACAAGGCAAATAGCACTTACGTCTTTTCCCAGCAAGTACGGTGTATCGGACTGAAGAGGAGCTACTGTTCTTGTCAGTTTCCTAAGCAGAGTTGAACTAGATATGGCCCGTGTGTAGGAAGCACAGTTCTTTTGTTCTGAGCAAGCTCACTGTTCTGGCCCTATAGGAAACACAGTAGAGTAGAAGAGTGCTCTTTCCACAAAAGCAGAGTGTGTTTCTTGTAAGGTGAGCTAGCTTTTGTTTCCCAGTCCTAAATGGAGTTCAATCACATGCAGTTTCTGGTCCTACGTACAAGAGTTGTTTTATAGTAAGAAGAGTCACTATTGTGCTGCCATTGCCATACACAGGACAAATAGCACTGGCGTCTGTTCCCAGCAAGTACAGTGTATTGGACTGAAGAGGATCTACTGTTCTTGTCAGGTTCCTAAGCAGAATTGAACTAGATATGGTCGTGTATGTAGGAAGCACAGTTCTTTTGTTCTGAGCAGGCTCACTGTTCGGACCCCATAGGAAACACAGTAGAGTAGAATGTTGCTCTTTTCTCAAAAGCAGAGTGTGATTCTTGTAAGGCGAGCTAGCGTTTGTTTCCCAGTCCTAAATGGAGTTGAGTCACATGCAGTTTCTGGTCCTACGAGCAAGAGTTGTTTTCTGGTAAGGAAAGTAACTATTGTGCTCCCATTGCCATACACAGTGCAAATAGCCCTCCTGTCTGTTCCCAGCAAGTACAGTGTATTGGACTGAAGAGGAGCTACTGTTCTTCTCAGTTTCCTAAGCAGAGTTGAACTAGATATGGCCCGTGTGTGTAGGAAGCACAGTTCTTTTGTTCTGAGCAAGCTCACTGTTCTGACCCCATAGGAAGCACAGTAGAGTAGAAGAGTGCTCTTTTCTCAAAAGCAGAGTGTGTTTCATGTAAGGCGAGCTAGCATTTGTTTCCCAGTCCTAAATGGAGTTGAATCACATGCAGTTTCTGGTCCTACGAGCAAGAGTTGTTTTCTGGTAAAGAAAGTCACTATTGCGCTGCCATTGCCTTACACAGGACAAATAGCACTGTTGTCTGTTCCCAGCAAGTACAGTGTATTGGACTGAAGAGGATCTACTGTTCTTGTCAGGTTCCTAAGCAGAGTTGAACTAGATATGGCCGTGTGTGTAGGAAGCACAGTTCTTTTGTTCTGAGCAAGCTCACTGTTCTGGCCATATAGGAAACACAGTAGAGTAGAAGAGTGCTCTTTTCTCTAAAGCAGAGTGTGTTTCTTGTAAGGCGAGCTAGCGTTTGTTTCCCAGTCCTAAATGGAGTTGAATCACATGCAGTTTCTAGTCCTACATGCAAGAGTTGTTTTATGGTAAGAAGAGTCACTATTGCGCTGCCATTGCCTTACACAGGACAAATAGCACTGTTGTCTGTTCCCAGCAAGTACAGTGTGTTGGACTGAAGAGGATCTACTGTTCTTGTCAGGTTCCTAAGCAGAGTTGAACTAGATATGGTCGTGTGTGTAGGAAGCACAGTTCTTTTGTTCTGAGCATGCTCACTGTTCGGACACCATAGAAAACACAGTAGAGTAGAAGAGTGCTCTTTTCTCAAAAGCAGAGTGTGTTTCTTGTAAGGCAAGCTAGCATTTGTTTCCCAGTCCTAAATGGAGTTGAATCACATGCAGTTTCTGGTCCTACGAGCATGAGTTGTTTTCTGGTAAGGAAAGTCACTATTGCGCTCCCCTTGCCATACACAGTGCAAATAGCTCTCGCGTCTGTTCCCAGATAGTACAGTGTATTGGACTGAAGAGGAGCTACTGTTCTTGTCAGTATCCTAAGCAGAGTTGAACATGATATGGCCCTTGTGTGTAGGAAGCACAGTTCTTATGTTCTGAGCAAGCTCACTCTTCTGGCCCTATAGGAAACACAGTAGAGTAGAAGCGTGCTCTTTTCTCAAAAAGCAGAGTGTGTTTTTGTAAGGCGAGCTAGCGTTTGTTTCCTAGTCCTAAATGGAGTTGAATCACATGCAGTTTCTGGTCCTACGAAGAAGAGTTGTTTTCTGGTAAAGAAAGTCACTATTGCGTTCCCATTGCCATACACAGTGCAAACAGCACTCGCGTCTGTTCCCAGCAAGTACAGAGTATCGGACAGAAGAGGAGCTACTGTTCTTGTCAGTTTCCTAAGCAGAGTTGAACTAGATATGGCCCCTGTGTAGGAAGCACAGTTCTTTTGTTCTGAGCAAGCTCACTGTTCTGGCCCTATAGGAAACACAGTAGAGTAGAACAGTGCTCTTTTCTCTAAATCAGAGTGTGTTTCTTGTAAGGCGAGCTACCGTTTGATTCCCAGTCCTAAATGGAGTGGAGTCACATGCAGTTTCTGGTCCTACGAGCAAGAGTTGTTTTCTGGTAAGGAAAGTCACTATTGCCCTCCCATTGCCATACACAGTGCAAATAGCCTTCCCGTCTGTTCCCAGCAAGTACAGTGTATTGGATTGAAAAGGAGCTACTGTTCTTCTCAGTTTCCTAAGCAGAGTTGAACTAGATATGGCCCGTGTGTGTAGGAAGTACAGTTTTTTTGTTCTGAGCAAGCTCACTGTTCGGAACACATAGGAAACACAGTAGAGTAGAAGACTCCTCTTTTCTCAAAAGCAGAGTGTGTTTCATGTAAGGCGACCTAGCATTTGTTTCCCACTCCTAAGTGGAGTTGAATCACATGAAGTTTCTGGTCCTACGATCAAGAGTTGTTTTCTGGTAAGGAAAGTCACTATTGGGCTCCCATTGCCGTACACAGTGCAAAAAGCACTCGCGTCTGTTCCCAGCAAGTACAGTGTATCGGACTGAAGAGGAGCTACTGTTCTTGTTGGTTTCCTAAGCAGAGTTGAACTAGATATGGCCCGTGTGTGTAGGAAGCACAGTTATTTTGTTCTGTGCAAACTCACTGTTCGGACCCCATAGGAAACACAGTAGAGTAGAAGAGTACTCTTTTCTCAAAAGCAGAGTGTGTTTCATGTATGCGAGCTAGCATTTGTTTCCCAGTCCTAAATGGAGTTGAATCACATGCAGTTTCTGGTCCTACGAGCAAGATTTGTTTTCTGGTAAGGAAAGTAACTATTGCGCTCCCATTACCATACACAGTGCAAATAGCCCTCCTGTCTGTTCCCAGCAAGTACAGTGTATTGAACTGCAAAGGAGCTACTGTTCTTCTCAGTTTCCTAAGCAAAGTTGAACTAGATATGGGCCGTGTGTGTAGGAAGTACAGTTCTTTTTTTCTGAGCAAGTTCACTGTTCTGGCCCTATAGGAAACACAGAAGAGTAGAAGAGTGCTCTTTTCTCAAAAGCAGAGTGTGTTTCATGGAAGGCGAGCTAGCATTTGTTTGCCAGTCCTAAATGGAGTTGAATCACTTGCAGTTTCCGGTCTTACGAGCAAGAGTTGTTTACTGGTAAAGAAAGTCACTATTGAGCTCCCCTTGCCATACACAGTGCAAATAGCTCTCGCGTCTGTTCCCAGCAAGTACAGTGTATCAGACTGAAGAGGAGCTACTCTTCTTGTCAGTTTCCTAAGCAGAGTTGAACTAGATATGGCCTGTATGTGTAGGAAGCACAGTTCTTATGTTCTGAGCAAGTTCACTCTTCTGGCCCTATAGGAAACACAGTAGAGTAGAAGAGTGCTCTTTTCTCAAAAGTAGAGGGTGTTTTTGTAAGGCAAGCTAGCATTTGTTTCCTAGTCCTAAATGGAGTTGAATCACATGCAGTTTCTGGTCCTAGGAACAAGAGTGGTTTTCTGGTAAGGAAAGTCACTCTTGCGCTCCCATTGCCCTACACAAGGCAAATAGCACTCGCGTCTTTTCCCAGCAAGTACAGTGTATTGGACTGAATAGGAGCTACTGTTCGTGTCAGTTTCCTAAGCAGACGTAAACTAGATGTGGTCCGTGTGTGTATTAAGCACAGTTCTTTTGTTCTGAGCAAGCTCACTGTTTGGACCCCTTAGGAAAAACAGTAGAGTAGAAGAGTGCTATTTTCTCTAAAGCAGAGTGTGTTTCTTGTAAGGCGAGCTAGCATTTGTTTCCCAGTCCTAAATGGAGTGGAATCACATGCAGTTTCTACTCCTACGAGCAAGAGTTGTTTTCTGGTAAGGAAAGTCACTATTGCGCTCCCATTGGCATACACAGTGCAAATAGCATATGCGTCTGTTCCCAGCAAGTACAGTGTATTGGACTGAAGAGGAGCTACTGTTCTTGTCAGTTTCCTAAGCAGAGTTGAACTAGATATGGTCCATGTGTGTAGGAAGCACAGTTCTTTTGTTCTGAGCAAGCTCACTGTTTGGACCCATAGTAAACACAGTAGAGTAGAAGAGTGCTCTTTTCTCTAAAGCAGAGTGTGTTTCTTGTAAGGCGAGCTAGCGTTTGCTTCCCAGTCCTAAATGGAGTGGAATCACATGCAGTTTCTGGTCCTACGAGCAAAGTTGTTTTCTGGTAAGGAAAGTCACTATTGCGCTCCCATTGCCATACACAGTGCAAATAGTACTTGCGTCTGTTCCCAGCAAGTACAGTGTATGGAACTGAAGAGGAGCTACTGTTCTTTTCAGTTGCCTAAGCAGAGTTGAGCTAGATATGGCCCGCGTGTGTAGGAAGCACAGTTCTTTTGTTCTGAGCAAGCTCACTGTTCTGGCCCTATAGGAAACACAGTAGAGTAGAAGAGTGCTCTTTTCTCTAAAGCAGAGTGTGTTTCTTGTAAGGCGAGCTAGCATTTGTTTCCCAGTCCTAAATGGAGTTGAATCACATGGAGTTTTTAGTCTTACGAGCAAGAGTTGTTTTATGGTAACAAGAGTCACTATTGCTCTGCCATTGCCATACAAAGGACAAATAGCACTGGCGTCTGTTCCCAGCAAGTACAGTGTAATGGACTGAAGAGGATCTACTGTTCTTGTCAGGTTCCTAAGCAGAATTGAACTAGATATGGCCGTGTGTGTAGGAAGCACAGTTTTTTAGTTCTGAGGAAGCTCACTGTTCGGAACACATAGGAAACACAGTAGAGAAGAAGAGTGCTCTTTTCTCAAAAGCAGAGTGTGTTTCTTGGAAGTCGAGCTAGCGTTTGTTTCCCAGTCCTAAATGGAGTTGAGTCACATGCAGTTTTTTGTCCTACGAGCAAGAGTTGTCTTTTGGTAAGACAAGTCACTATTGTGCTCCAATTGCCGTACACAGTGCAAATAGCACTCGCGTCTGTTCCCCGAAAGTACAGTGTATTGGACTGAAGAGGAGCTAGTGTTCTTGTCAGTTTCCTAAGCAGAGTTGAACTAGATATGGCCCGTGTGTGTAGGAAGCACAGTTCTTTTGTTCTGAGCAAGCTCACTGTTCGACCCCATAGGTAACACAGTAGAGTAGAAGAGTGCTCTTTTCTCAAAAGCAGAGTGTGTTTCTTTTAAAGCGAGCTAGAGTTTGTTTCCCAGTCCTAAATAGAGTTGAATCACATGCAGTTTCTGGTCCTACGAGCAAGAGTTGTTTTCTGGTAAGAAGAGTCACTATTGCGCTGTCATTGATATACACAGGACAAATAGCACTGGTGTCTGTTCCCAGCAAGTACAGTGTATTGGACTGAAGAGGATCTACTGTTCTTGTCAGGTTCCTAAGCAGACTTGAACTAGATATGGCCGTGTGTGTAGGAAGCACAGTTTTTTTGTTCTGAGCAAGCTCACTGTTCGGAACACATAGGAAACACAGTAGAGTAGAAGAGTGCTCTTTTCTCAAAAGCAGAGTGTGTTTCTTGGAAGTCGAGCTAGCGTTTGTTTCCCAGTCCTAAGTGGAGTTGAGTCACATGCAGTTTTTTGTCCAACGAGCAAGAGTTGTTTTCTGGTAAGACAAGTCACTATTGGGCTCCAATTGCCATACACAGTGCAAATATCACTCGCTTCTGTTCCCCACAAGTACAGTGTATCGGACTGAAGAGGAGCTACTGTTCTTGTCAGTTTCCTAAGCAGAGTTGAACTAGATATGGCCAGTGTGTGTAGGAAGCACAGTTCTTTTGTTCTGAGCAAGCTCACTGTTCTGGCCCTAGAGGAAACACAGTAGAGTAGAAGAGTGCTCTTTTCTCTAAAGCAGAGTGTGTTTCTTGTAAGGTGAGCTAGCTTTTGTTTCCCAGTCCTAAATGGAGTTGAATCACATGCAGTTTCTGGTCCTACGAGCAAGAGTTGTTTTATGGTAAGAAGAGTCACTATTGCGCTGCCATTGCCATACACAGGACAAATAGCACTGGCGTCTGTTCCCAGGAAGTACAGTGTATTGGACTGAAGAGGATCTACTGTTCTTGTCAGGTTCCTAAGCAGAATTGAACTAGATATGGTCGTGTATGTAGGAAGAACAGTTCTTTTGTTCTGAGCAGGCTCACTGTTCGGACCCATAGGAAACACAGTAGAGTAGAATATTGCTCTTTACTCAAAAGCAGAGTGTGATTCTTGTAAGGCGAGCTAGCGTTTGTTTCCCAGTCCTAAATGGAGTTGAGTCACATGCAGTTTCTGGTCCTACGAGCAAGAGTTGTTTTCTGGTAAGGAAAGTAACTATTGTGCTCCCATTGCCATACACAGTGCAAATAGCCCTCCTGTCTGTTCCCAGCAAGTACAGTGTATTGGACTGAAGAGGAGCTACTGTTCTTCTCAGTTTCCTAAGCAGAGTTGAACTAGATATGGCCCGTGTGTGTAGGAAGCACAGTTCTTTTGTTCTGAGCAAGCTCACTGTTCGGACCCAATAGGAAGCACAGTAGAGTAGAAGAGTGCTCTTTTCTCAAAAGCAGAGTGTGTTTCATGTAAGGCGAGCTAGCATTTGCTTCCCAGTCCTAAATGGAGTTGAATCACATGCAGTTTCTGGTACTACGAGCAAGAGTTGTTTTCTGGTAAAGAAAGTCACTATTGCGCTCCCATTGCCATACACAGTGCAAATAGCACTCGCGTTTGTTCCCAGCAATACAGTGTATCGGACTGAAGAGGAGCTACTGTTCTTGTCAGTTTCCTAAGCAGAGTTGAACTATATATGGCCCGTGTGTAGGAAGCACAGTTCTTTTGTTCTGAGCAAGCTCACTGTTCTGGCCCTATAGGAAACACAGTAGAGTAGAAGAGTGCTCTTTTCTCTAAAGCAGAGTGTGTTTCTTGTAAGGCGAGCTAGCGTTTGTTTCCCAGTCCTAAATGGAGTTGAATCACATGCAGTTTCTGGTCCTACGAGCAAGAGTTGTTTTATGGTAAGAAGAGTCACTATTGCGCTGCCATTGCCATACACAGGACAAATAGCACTGGCGTCTGTTCCGAGAAAGTACAGTGTATTGGACTGAAGAGGATCTACTGTTCTTGTCAGGTTCCTAAGCAGAATTGCACTAGATATGGCCGTGTGTGTAGGAAGCACAGTTCTTTTGTTCTGAGCAAGCTCACTGTTCGGACACCATAAAAAACACAGTAGAGTAGAAGAGTGCTCTTTTCTCAAAAGCAGAGTGTGTTTCTTGTAAGGCGAGATAGCGTTTGTTTCCCAGTCCTAAATGGAGTTGAATCACATGCAGTTTCTGGTCCTACGAGCAAGAGTTGTTTTCTGTTAAGGAAAGTCACTATTGTGCTCCCCTTGCCATACACAGTGCAAATAGCTCCCGCGTCTGTTCCCAGCAAGTACAGTGTATCGGACTGAAGAGGAGCTACTGTTCTTGTCAGTTTCCTAAGCAGAGTTGAAAATGATATGGCCCGTGTGTGTAGGAAGCACAGTTCATATGTTCTGAGCAAGCTCACTTTTCTGGCCCTATAGGAAACACAGTAGAGTAGAAGCGTGCTCTTTTCTCAAAAGCAGAGTGTGTTCTTGTAAGGCAAGCTAGCGTTTCTTTCCTAGTCCTAAATGGAGTTGAATCCCATGCAGTTTCTGGTCCTACGAACAAGAGTTGTTTTCTGGTAAGGAAAGTCTCTATTGCGCTCCCATTTCCCTACACAAGGCAAATAGCACTTGCGTCTTTTCCCAGCAAGTACGGTGTATCGGACTGAAGAGGAGCTACTGTTCTTGTCAGTTTCCTAAGCAGAGTTGAACATGATATGGCCCGTGTGTGTAGGAAGCACAGTTCATATGTTCTGAGCAAGCTCACTGTTCTGGCCCTATAGGAAACACAGTAGAGTAGAAGCATGCTCTTTTCTCAAAAGCAGAGTGTCTTTTTGTAAGGCAAGCTAGCGTTTCTTTCCTAGTCCTAAATGGAGTTGAATCCCATGCAGTTTTTGGTTCAACGAACAAGAGTTGTTTTCTGGTAAGGAAAGTCTCTATTGCGCTCCCATTGCCCTACACAAGGCAAATAGCACTTACGTCTTTTCCCAGCAAGTATGGTGTATCGGACTGAAGAGGAGCTACTGTTCTTGTCAGTTTCCTAAGCAGAGTTGAACTAGATATGGCCCGTGTGTAGGAAGCACAGTTCTTTTGTTCTGAGCAAGCTCACTGTTCTGGCCCTATAGGAAACACAGTAGAGTAGAAGAGTGCCCTTTCCACAAAAGCAGAGTGTGTTTCTTGTAAGGTGAGCTAGCTTTTGTTTCCCAGTCCTAAATGGAGTTGAATCACATGCAGTTTCTGGTCCTACGAGCAAGAGTTGTTTTATAGTAAGAAGAGTCACTATTGCGCTGCCATTGCCATACACAGGACAAATAGCACTGGCGTCTGTTCCCAGCAAGTACAGTGTATCGGACTGAAGAGGAGCTACTGTTCTTGTCAGTTTCCTAAGCAGAGTTGAACATGATATGGCCCGTGTGTGTCGGAAGCACAGTTCATATGTTCTGAGCAAGCTCACTGTTCTGGCCCTATAGGAAACACAGTAGAGTAGAAGCGTGCTCTTTTCTCAAAAGCAGAGTGTGTTTTTGTAAGGCAAGCTAGCGTTTCTTTCCTAGTCCTAAATGGAGTTGAATCCCATGCAGTTTCTGTTCCTACGAACAAGAGTTGTTTTCTGGTAAGGAAAGTCTCTATTGCGCTCCCATTACCATACACAGTGCAAATAGCACTTATGTCTTTTCCCAGCAAGTACGGTGTATCGGACTGAAGAGGAGCTACTGTTCTTGTCAGTTTCCTAAGCAGAGTTGAACTAGATATGGCCCGTGTGTAGGAAGCACAGTTCTTTTGTTCTGAGCAAGCTCACTGTTCTGGCCCTATAGGAAACACAGTAGAGTAGAAGAGTGCTCTTTCCACAAAAGCAGAGTGTGTTTCTTGTAAGGTGAGCTAGCTTTTGTTTCCCAGTCCTAAATGGAGTTGAATCACATGCAGTTTCTGGTTACGTGCAAGAGTTGTTTTATAGTAAGAAGAGTCACTATTGCGCTGCCATTGTCATACACAGGACAAATAGCACTGGCGTCTGTTCCCAGCAAGTACAGTGTATTGGACTGAAGAGGATCTACTGTTCTTGTCAGGTTCCTAAGCAGAATTGAACTAGATATGGTCGTGTATGTAGGAAGCACAGTTCTTTTGTTCTGAGCAGGCTCACTGTTCGGACCCCATAGGAAACACAGTAGAGTAGAATATTGCTCTTTTCTCAAAAGCAGAGTGTGATTCTTGTAAGGCGAGCTAGCGTTTGTTTCCCAGTCCTAAATGGAGTTGAATCACATGCAGTTTCTGGTACTACGAGCAAGAGTTGTTTTCTGGTAAAGAAAGTCACTATTGCGCTCCCATTGCCATACACAGTGCAAATAGCACTCGCGTTTGTTCCCAGCAATACAGTGTATCGGACTGAAGAGGAGCTACTGTTCTTGTCAGTTTCCTAAGCAGAGTTGAACTATATATGGCCCGTGTGTAGGAAGCACAGTTCTTTTGTTCTGAGCAAGCTCACTGTTCTGGCCCTATAGGAAACACAGTAGAGTAGAAGAGTGCTCTTTTCTCTAAAGCAGAGTGTGTTTCTTGTAAGGCGAGCTAGCGTTTGTTTCCCAGTCCTAAATGGAGTTGAATCACATGCAGTTTCTGGTCCTACGAGCAAGAGTTGTTTTATGGTAAGAAGAGTCACTATTGCGCTGCCATTGCCATACACAGGACAAATAGCACTGGCGTCTGTTCCGAGAAAGTACAGTGTATTGGACTGAAGAGGATCTACTGTTCTTGTCAGGTTCCTAAGCAGAATTGCACTAGATATGGCCGTGTGTGTAGGAAGCACAGTTCTTTTGTTCTGAGCAAGCTCACTGTTCGGACACCATAAAAAACACAGTAGAGTAGAAGAGTGCTCTTTTCTCAAAAGCAGAGTGTGTTTCTTGTAAGGCGAGATAGCGTTTGTTTCCCAGTCCTAAATGGAGTTGAATCACATGCAGTTTCTGGTCCTACGAGCAAGAGTTGTTTTCTGTTAAGGAAAGTCACTATTGTGCTCCCCTTGCCATACACAGTGCAAATAGCTCCCGCGTCTGTTCCCAGCAAGTACAGTGTATCGGACTGAAGAGGAGCTACTGTTCTTGTCAGTTTCCTAAGCAGAGTTGAAAATGATATGGCCCGTGTGTGTAGGAAGCACAGTTCATATGTTCTGAGCAAGCTCACTTTTCTGGCCCTATAGGAAACACAGTAGAGTAGAAGCGTGCTCTTTTCTCAAAAGCAGAGTGTGTTCTTGTAAGGCAAGCTAGCGTTTCTTTCCTAGTCCTAAATGGAGTTGAATCCCATGCAGTTTCTGGTCCTACGAACAAGAGTTGTTTTCTGGTAAGGAAAGTCTCTATTGCGCTCCCATTTCCCTACACAAGGCAAATAGCACTTGCGTCTTTTCCCAGCAAGTACGGTGTATCGGACTGAAGAGGAGCTACTGTTCTTGTCAGTTTCCTAAGCAGAGTTGAACATGATATGGCCCGTGTGTGTAGGAAGCACAGTTCATATGTTCTGAGCAAGCTCACTGTTCTGGCCCTATAGGAAACACAGTAGAGTAGAAGCATGCTCTTTTCTCAAAAGCAGAGTGTCTTTTTGTAAGGCAAGCTAGCGTTTCTTTCCTAGTCCTAAATGGAGTTGAATCCCATGCAGTTTTTGGTTCAACGAACAAGAGTTGTTTTCTGGTAAGGAAAGTCTCTATTGCGCTCCCATTGCCCTACACAAGGCAAATAGCACTTACGTCTTTTCCCAGCAAGTATGGTGTATCGGACTGAAGAGGAGCTACTGTTCTTGTCAGTTTCCTAAGCAGAGTTGAACTAGATATGGCCCGTGTGTAGGAAGCACAGTTCTTTTGTTCTGAGCAAGCTCACTGTTCTGGCCCTATAGGAAACACAGTAGAGTAGAAGAGTGCCCTTTCCACAAAAGCAGAGTGTGTTTCTTGTAAGGTGAGCTAGCTTTTGTTTCCCAGTCCTAAATGGAGTTGAATCACATGCAGTTTCTGGTCCTACGAGCAAGAGTTGTTTTATAGTAAGAAGAGTCACTATTGCGCTGCCATTGCCATACACAGGACAAATAGCACTGGCGTCTGTTCCCAGCAAGTACAGTGTATCGGACTGAAGAGGAGCTACTGTTCTTGTCAGTTTCCTAAGCAGAGTTGAACATGATATGGCCCGTGTGTGTCGGAAGCACAGTTCATATGTTCTGAGCAAGCTCACTGTTCTGGCCCTATAGGAAACACAGTAGAGTAGAAGCGTGCTCTTTTCTCAAAAGCAGAGTGTGTTTTTGTAAGGCAAGCTAGCGTTTCTTTCCTAGTCCTAAATGGAGTTGAATCCCATGCAGTTTCTGTTCCTACGAACAAGAGTTGTTTTCTGGTAAGGAAAGTCTCTATTGCGCTCCCATTACCATACACAGTGCAAATAGCACTTATGTCTTTTCCCAGCAAGTACGGTGTATCGGACTGAAGAGGAGCTACTGTTCTTGTCAGTTTCCTAAGCAGAGTTGAACTAGATATGGCCCGTGTGTAGGAAGCACAGTTCTTTTGTTCTGAGCAAGCTCACTGTTCTGGCCCTATAGGAAACACAGTAGAGTAGAAGAGTGCTCTTTCCACAAAAGCAGAGTGTGTTTCTTGTAAGGTGAGCTAGCTTTTGTTTCCCAGTCCTAAATGGAGTTGAATCACATGCAGTTTCTGGTTACGTGCAAGAGTTGTTTTATAGTAAGAAGAGTCACTATTGCGCTGCCATTGTCATACACAGGACAAATAGCACTGGCGTCTGTTCCCAGCAAGTACAGTGTATTGGACTGAAGAGGATCTACTGTTCTTGTCAGGTTCCTAAGCAGAATTGAACTAGATATGGTCGTGTATGTAGGAAGCACAGTTCTTTTGTTCTGAGCAGGCTCACTGTTCGGACCCCATAGGAAACACAGTAGAGTAGAATATTGCTCTTTTCTCAAAAGCAGAGTGTGATTCTTGTAAGGCGAGCTAGCGTTTGTTTCCCAGTCCTAAATGGAGTTGAGTCACATGCAGTTTCTGGTCCTATGAGCAAGAGTTGTTTTCTGGTAAGGAAAGTAACTATTGCGCTCCCATTGCCATACACAGTGCAAATAGCCCTCCTGTCTGTTCCCAGCAAGTACAGTGTATTGGAAGGAAGAGGAGCTACTGTTCTTCTCAGTTTCCTAAGCAGAGTTGAACTAGATATGGTCCGTGTGTGTAGGAAGCACAGTTCTTTTGTTCTGAGCAAGCTCACTGTTCGGACCCCATAGGAAGCACAGTAGAGTAGAAGAGTGCTCTTTTCTCAAAAGCAGAGTGTGTTTCATAGTAGGCGAGCTTGCATTTGTATCCCAGTCCGAAATGGAGTTGAATCACATGCAGTTTCTGGTCCTATGAGCAAGAGTTGTTTTCTGGTAAGGAAAGTCACTATTGCACTCCCATTGCCATACAAGGTGCAAATAGCACTCGCGTCACTTCCCAGCAAGTACAGTGTTTCGGACTGAAGAGGAGCTACTGTTCTTTTCAGTTTCCTAAGCAGAGTTGAACTAGTTGTGGCCCGTGTGTAGGAAGCACAGTTCTTTTGTTCTGACCAAGCTCACTGTTATGGCCATAGGGGAAACACAGTAGAGTAGAAGAGTGCTCTTTTCTCTAAAGCAGAGTGTGTTTCTTGTAAGGCGAGCTAGCGTTTGTTTCCCAGTCCTAAATGGAGTTGAATCACATGCAGTTTCTAGTCCTACGAGCAAGAGTTGTTTTATGGTAAGAAGAGTCACTATTGCGCTGCCATTGCCATACACAGGACAAATAGCACTGGCGTCTGTTCCCAGCAAGTACAGTGTATTGGACTGAAGAGGATCTACTGTTCTTGTCAGGTTCCTAAGCAGAATTGAACTAGATATGGCCGTGTGTGTAGGAAGCACAGTTCTTTTGTTCTGAGCAAGCTCACTGTTCGGACACCATAGGAAACACAGTAGAGTATAAGAGTGCTCTTTTCTCAAAAGCAGAGTGTGTTTCATGTAAGGCGACCTAGCATTTGTTTCCCACTCCTAAGTGGAGTTGAATCACATGCAGTTTCTGGTCCTACTATCAAGAGTTGTTTTCTGGTAAGGAAAGTCACTATTGGGCTCCCTTTGCCGTACACAGTACAAATAGCACTCGCGTATGTTCCCAGCAAGTACAGTGTATCGGACTGAAGAGGAGCTACTGTTCTTGTTGGTTTCCTAAGCAGAGTTGAACTTGATATGGCCCGTGTGTGTAGGAAGCACAGTTATTTTGTTCTGTGCAAACTCACTGTTCGGACCCCATAGGAAACACAGTAGAGTAGAAGAGTACTCTTTTCTCAAAAGCAGAGTGTGTTTCATGTAAGGCGAGCTAGCATTTGTTTCCCAGTCCTAAATGGAGTTGAATCACATGCAGTTTCTGGTCCTACGAGCAAGAGTTGTTTTCTGGTAAGGAAAGTAACTATTGCGCTCCCTCTGCCATACACAGTGCAAATAGCCCTCCAGTCTGTTCCCAGCAAGTACAGTGTATTGGACTGCAAAGGATCTACTGTTCTTCTCAGTTTCCTAAGCAGAGTTGAACTAGATATGGGCCGTGTGTGCAGGAAGTACAGTTCTTTTTTTCTGAGCAAGCTCACTGTTCTGGCCCTATAGGAAACACAGAAGAGTAGAAGAGTGCTCTTTTCTCAAAAGCAGAGTGTGTTTCATGTAAGGCGAGCTAGCATTTGTTTCCTAGTCCTAAATGGAGTTGAATCACTTGCAGTTTCCGGTCCTACGAGCAAGAGTTGTTTACTGGTAAGGAAAGTCACTATTGAGCTCCCCTTGCCATACACAGTGCAAACAGCTCTCGCGTCTGTTCCCAGCAAGTACAGTGTATCGGACTGAAGAGGAGCTACTGTTCTTGTCAGTTTCCTAAGCAGAGTTGAACTAGATATGGCCCGTGTGTAGGAAGCACAGTTCTTTTGTTCTGAGCAAGCTCACTGTTCTGGCCCTATAGGAAACACAGTAGAGTAGAAGAGTGCTCTTTCCTCTAAAGCAGAATGTGTTTCTTGTAAGGTGAGCTAGCTTTTGTTTCCCAGTCCTAAATGGAGTTGAATCACATGGAGTTTCTGGTCCTACGAGCAAGAGTTGTTTTCTGGTAAGAAGAGTCACTATTGCGCTGCCATTGCCATACACAGGACAAAGAGCACTGGCGTCTGTTCCCAGCAAGTACAGTGTATTGGACTGAAGAGGATCTACAGTTCTTGTCAGGTTCCTAAGCAGAATTGAACTAGATATGGCCGTGTGTGTAGGAAGCACAGTTCTTTTGTTCTGAGCAAGCTCACTGTTCTGGCCCTATAGGAAACACAGTAGAGTAGAAGAGTGCTCTTTTCTCAAAAGCAGAGTGTGTTTCTTGTAAGGCGAGCTAGCGTTTGTTTCCCAGTCCTAAATGGAGTGGAATCACATGCACTTTCTGGTACTACGAGCAAGAGTTGTTTTCTGGTAAGAAGAGACACTATTGCACTGCCATTGCCATACACAGGACAAATAGCACTGGCGTCTGTTCCCAGCAAGTACAGTGTATTGGACTGAAGAGGATCTACTGTCCTTGTCAGGTTCCTAAGCAGAATTGAACTAGATGTGGCCGTGTGTAGGAAGCACAGTTCTTTTGTTCTGAGCAAGCTCACTGTTCTGGCCCTATAGGAAACACAGTAGAGTAGAAGAGTGCTCTTTCCTAAAAAGCAGAGTGTGTTTCTTGTAAGGCGAGCTAGCGTTTGTTTCCCAGTCCTTAATGGAGTTGAGTCACATGCAGTTTTTTGTCCTACGAGCAAGAGTTGTTTTCTGGAAGACGAGTCACTATTGTGCTCCAATTGCCATACACAGTGCAAATAGCACTCGCGTCTGTTCCCCGCAAGTACAGTGTATTGGTCAGAAGAGGAGCTACTGTTCTTGTCAGTTTCCTAAGCAGAGTTGAACTAGATATGGCCCGTGTGTGTAGGAAGCACAGTTCTTTTGTTCTGAGCAAGCTCACTGTTCGGACCCCATAGGAAACACAGTAGAGTAGTAGAGTGCTCTTTTCTCAAAAGCACAGTGTGTTTCATGTAAGGCGAGCTAGCATTTGTTTCCCAGTCCTAAATGGAGTTGAATCACATGAAGTTTCTGGTCTTACGAGCAAGAGTTTTTTTCTGGTAAGGAAAGTCCTTATTGCACTTCCATTGCCATACACAGTGCAAATAGCACTCGCTTCTGTTCCCAGCAAGTACAGTGTATCAGACTGAAGAGGAGCTACTGTTCTTGTCAGTTTCCTAAGCAGAGTTGAACTAGATATGGCCCGTGTGTAGGAAGCACAGTTCTTTTGTTCTGAGCAAGCTCACTCTTCTGGCCCTATAGGAAACACAGTAGAGTAGAAGAGTGCTCTTTCCTCTAAACCAGATTGTGTTTCTTGTAAGGTGAGCTAGCTTTTGTTTCCAAGTCCTAAATGGAGTTGAATCACATGGAGTTTCTGGTCCTACGAGCAAGAGTTGTTTTCTGGTAAGAAGAGTCACTATTGCGCTGCCATCGCCATACACAGGAGAAAGAGCACTGGCGTCTGTTCCCAGCAATTACAGTGTATTGGACTGAAGAGGATCTACAGTTCTTGTCAGGTTCCTAAGCAGAATTGAACTAGATATGGCCGTGTGTGTAGGAAGCACAGTTCTTTTGTTCTGAGCAAGCTCACTGTTCTGGCCCTATAGGAAACACAGTAGAGTAGAAGAGTGCTCTTTTCTCAAAAGCAGAGTGTGTTTCTTGTAAGGCGAGCTAGCGTTTGTTTCCCAGTCCTAAATGGAGTGGAATCACATGCACTTTCTGGTACTACGAGCAAGAGTTGTTTTCTGGTAAGAAGAGACACTATTGCACTGCCATTGCCATACACAGGACAAATAGCACTGGCGTCTGTTCCCAGCAAGTACAGTGTATTGGACTGAAGAGGATCTACTGTTCTTGTCAGGTTCCTAAGCAGACTTGAACTAGATATGCCCGTGTGTGTAGGAAGCACAGTTTTTTTGTTCTGAGCAAGCTCACTGTTCGGAACACATAGGAAACACAGTAGAGTAGAAGAGTGCTCTTTTCTCATAATCGGAGTGTGTTTCATGTAAGGCAAGCTAGCATTTGTTTCCCAGTCCTAAATGGAGTTGAATCACATGCAGTTTCTGGTCTTACGAGCAAGAGTTATTTTCTGGTAAGGAAAGTCACTATTGCGCTCCCATTGCCATACACAGTGCAAAAAGCCCTCGCGTCTGTTCCAAGCAAGTACAGTGTATCGGACTGAAGAGGAGCTACTGTTCTTGTCAGTTTCCTAAGCAGAGTTGAACTAGATATGGCCCGTGTGTAGGAAGCACAGTTCTTTTGTTCTGAGCAAGCTCACTGTTCTGGCCCTATAGGAAACACAGTAGAGTAGAAGAGTGCTCTTTTCTCTAAAGCAGAGTGTGTTTCTTGTAAGGTGAGCTAGCTTTTGTTTCCCAGTCCTAAATGAGTTGAATCACATGCAGTTTCTGGTCCTACGAGCAAGAGTTGTTTTCTGGTATGAAGAGTCACTATTGCGCTGCAACTGCCATACACAGGACAAATAGCACTGGCGTCTGTTCCCAGCAAGTACAGTGTATTGGACTGAAGAGGATCTAGTGTTCTTGTCAGGTTCCTAAGCAGAGTTGAACTAGATATGGCCGTGTGTGTAGGAAGCACAGTTCTTTAGGTCTGAGCAAGCTCACTGTTCGGACCCCATAGGAAACACAGTAGAGTAGAAGAGTGCTCTTTTCTCAATAGCAGAGTGTGTTTCATGTAAGGCGAGCTAGCATTTGTTTCCCAGTCCTAAATGGAGTTCAATCACATGCAGTTTCTTGTCCTACGAGCAAGAGTTGTTTTCTGGTAAGGAAAGTCACTATTGCGCTCCCATTGCCATACACAGTGCAAATAGCACTCCCGTCTGTTCCCAGCAAGTACAGTGTATCAGACTGAAGAGGAGCTACTGTTCTTGTCATTTTCCTAAGCAGAGTTGAACGAGATATGGCCCGTGTGTAGGAAGCACAGTTCTTCTGTTCTGAGCAAGCTCACTGTTCTGGCCCTATAGGAAACACAGTAGAGTAGAAGAGTGCTCTTTTCTCTAAAGCAGAGTGTGTTTCTTGTAAGGTGAGCTAGCTTTTATTTCCCAGTCCTACATGGAGTTGAATTACATGCAGTTTCTGGTCCTACGAGCAAGAGTTGTTTTCTCGTAAGAAGAGTCACTATTGCGCTGCAACGGCCATACACAGGACTAATAGCACTGGCGTTTGTTCCCAGCAAGTACAGTGTATTGGACTGAAGAGGATCTAGTGTTCTTGTCAGTTTCCTAAGAAGAGTTGAACTAGATATGGCCGTGTGTGTAGGAAGCACAGTTCTTTTGTTCTGAGCAAGCTCACTGTTAGGACAACATAGGAAACACAGTAGAGTAGAAGAGTGCTCTTTTCTCTAAAGCAGAGTGTGTTTCTTGTAAGGCGAGCTAGCGTTTGTTTCCCAGTCCTAAATGGAGTTGAGTCACATGCAGTTTTTTGTCCTACGAGCAAGAGTTTTTTTCTGGTAAGACGAGTCACTATTGTGCTCCAATTGCCAAACACAGTGCAAATAGCACTGGCGTCTGTTCCCAGCATGTACAGTGTATCGGACTCTAGAGGAGCTACTGTTCTTGTCAGTTTCCTAAGCAGAGTTGAACTAGATATGGCCCGTGTGTGTAGGAAGCACATTTCTTTTGTTCTGAGCAAGCTCACTATTCGGACCCCATAGGAAACACAGTAGTGTAGAAGAGTTCTCTTTTCTCAAAAGCAGAGTGTGTTTCATGTAAGGCGAGATAGCATTTGTTTCCCAGTCCTAAATGGAGTTGAATCACATGCAGTTTCTCGTCCTACGAGCAAGGGTTGTTTTCTGGTAAGAAGAGTCACTATTGCGCTGCCATTGCCATACACAGGACAAATAGCACTGGCGTCTGTTCCCAGCAAGTACAGTGTATTGGACTGAAGATGATCTACTGTTCTTGTCAGGTTCCTAAGCAGACTTGAACTAGATGTGGCCGTGTGGGTAGGAAGCACAGTTTTTTTGTTCTGAGCAAGCTCACTGTTCGGAACACATAGGAAACACAGTAGAGTAGAAGAGTGCTCTTTTCTCAAAAGCAGAGTGTGTTTCTTGGAAGTCGAGCTAGCGTTTGTTTCCCAGTCCTAAATGGAGTTGAGTCACATGCAGTTTTTTGTCCTATGAGCAAGAGTTGTTTTCTGGTAAGACAAGTCACTATTGTGCTCCAATGCCATACACAGTGCAAATAGCACTCGCGTCTGTTCCCTGCAAGTACAGTGTATTGGACTGAAGATGATCTACTGTTCTTGTCAGGTTCCTAAGCAGAATTGAACTAGATATGGCCGTGTGTGTAGGAAGCACAGTTCTTTTGTTCTGAGCAAGCTCACTGTTCGGACATCATAGGAAACAAAGTAGAGTAGAAGAGTGCTCTTTTCTCAAAAGCAGAGTGTGTTTCATGTAAGGCGAGCTAGCGTTTGTTTCCCAGTCCTAAATGGAGTTGAGTCACATGCAGTTTTTTGTCCTACGAGCAAGAATGGTTTTCTGGTAAGACGAGTCACTATTGTGCTCCAATTGCCATACACAGTGCAAATAGCACTCGCATCTGTTCCCCGCAAGTACAGTGTATTGGACTGAAGAAGATCTACTGTTCTTGTCAGTTTCCTAAGCAGAGTTGAACTAGATATGGCCCGTGTGTGTAGGAAGCACAAGTCTTTTGTTCTGAGTAAGCTCACTGTTCGGACCCCATAGGAAGCACAGTAGATTAGAAGAGTGCTCTTTTCTCAAAAGCAGAGTGTGTTTCATGTAAGGCGAGCTAGCATTTGTTTCCCAGTCCTAAATGGAGTTGAATCACATGCAGTTTCTGGTCCTACGAGCAAGAGTTGTTTTCTGGTATGAAGAGTCACTATTGCGCTGCCATTGCCATACACAGGACAAACAGCACTGGTGACTGTTCCCAGCAATTAGAGTGTACTGGACTGAAGAGGATCTACTGTCCTTGTCAGGTTCCTAAGCAGAATTGAACTAGATATGGCCGTGTGTAGGAACCACAGTTCTTTGTTCTGAGCAAGCTCACTGTTCTGGCCCTATAGGAAACACAGTAGAGTAGAAGAGTGCTCTTTACTCAAAAGCAGAATGTCTTTCTTGTAAGGCGAGCTAGCGTTTGTTTCTTAGTCATAAATGGAGTTGAGCCACATTCAGTTTTTTGTCCTACGAGCAATAGTTGTTTTCTGGTAAGACGAGTCACTATTGTGCTCCAATTACCATACACAGTGCAAATAGCACTCGCGTCTGTTCCCCGCAAGTACAGTGTATTGGACGGAAGAGGAGCTACTGTTCTTGTCAGTTTCCTAAGCAGAGTTGAACTAGATATGGCCCGTGTGTGTAGGAAGCACAGTTCTTTTGTTCTGAGCAAGCTCACTGTTCGGAACCCATAGGAAACACAGTAGAGTAGAAGAGTGCTCTTTTCTCAAAAGCAAAGTGTGTTTCTTGTAAGGCGAGCTAGCGTTTGTTTCCCAGTCCTAAATGGAGTGGAATCACATGCAGTTTCAGGTCCTACGAGCAAGAGTTGTTTTCTGGTAAGAAGAGTCACTATTGCACTGCCATTGCCATACACAAGACAAATAGCACTGGCGTCTGTTCCCAGCAAGTACAGTGTATTGGACTGAAGAGGATCTAGTGTTCTTGTCAGTTTCCTAAGCAGACTTGAACTAGATATGGCCGTGTGTGTAGGAAGCACAGTTCTTTTGTTCTGAGCAAGCTCACTGTTCGGACCCCATAGGAAACACAGTAGAGTAGAAGAGTGCTCTTTTCTCAAAAGCAGAGTGTGTTTCATGTAAGGCGAGCTAGCATTTGTTTCCCAGTCCTAAATGGAGTTGAATCACATGCAGTTTCTGGTCTTACGAGCAAGAGTTGTTTTCTGGTAAGGAAAGTCACTATTGCGCTCCCATTGCCATACACAGTGCAAATAGCACTCGCGTCTGTTCCCAGCAAGTACAGTGTATCGGACTGAAGAGGAGCTGCTGTTCTTGTCAGTTTCCTAAGCAGAGTTGAACTAGATATGGCCCGTATGTAGGAAGCACAGTTCTTTTGTTCTGAGCAAGCTCACTGTTCTGGCCCTATAGGAAACACAGTAGAGTAGAAGAGTGCTCTTTTCTCTAAAGCAGAGTGTGTTTCTTGTAAGGTGAGCTAGCTTTTGTTTCCCAGTCCTAAATGGAGTTGAATCACATGCAGTTTCTGGTCCTACGAGCAAGAGTTGTTTTCTGGTAAGAAGAGTCACTATTGCGCTGCAACTGCCATACACAGGACAAATAGCACTGGCGTCTGTTCCCAGCAAGTACAGTGTATTGGACTGAAGAGGATCTAGTGTTCTTGTCAGTTTCCTAAGCAGAGTTGAACTAGATACGGCCTGTGTGTGTAGGAAGCACAGTTCTGTTGTTCTGAGCAAGCTCACTGTTCGGACACCATAGGAAACACAGTAGAGTATAAGAGTGCTCTTTTCTCAAAAGCAGAGTGTGTTTCATGTAAGGCGAGCTAGCATTTGTTTCCCAGTCCTAAATGGAGTTGATCACATGCAGTTTCTATTCCTACGAGCAAGAGTTGTTTTCTGGTAAGGAAAGTCACTATTGCGCTCCCATTGCCATACACAGTGCAAATAGCACTCGCGTCTGTTCCCAGCAAGTACAGTGTATCGGATTGAAGAGGTGCTGCTGTTCTTGTCAGTTTCCTAAGCAGAGTTGAACTAGTTATGGCCCGTGTGTAGGAAGCACAGTTCTTTTGTTCTGAGCAAGCTCACTGTTTTGGCCCTATAGGAAACACAGTAGAGTGGAAGGGTGCTCTTTTCTCTAAAGCAGAGTGTGTTTCTTGTAAGGCGAGCTAGCGTTTCTTTCACAGTCCTAAATGGAGTTGAATCACATGCAGTTTCTGGTCCTATGAGCAAGAGTTGTTTTCTGGTAAGAAGAGTCACTATTGCGCTGTCATTGCCATACACAGGACAAATAGCACTGGCGTCTGTTCCCAGCAAGTACAGTGTATTGGACTGAAGAGGATATACTGTTCTTGTCAGGTTCCTAAGCAGACTTGAACTAGATATGGCCGTGTGAGTAGGAAGTACAATTTTTTTGTTCTGAGCAAGCTCACTGTTCGGAACACATAGGAAAAACAGTAGAGTAGAAGAGTGCTCTTTTCTCAAAAGCAGAGTGTGTTTCATGTAAGGCGACCTAGCATTTGTTTCCCACTTCTAAGTGGAGTTGAATCACATGCAGTTTCTGGTCCTAAGATCAAGAGTTGTTTCTGGTAAGGAAAGTCACTATTGCGCTCCCATTGCCGTACACAGTACAAATAGCACTCGCGTCTGTTCCCAGCAAGTACAGTGTATGGGACTGAAGTGGAGCTACTGTTCTTGTTGGTTTCCTAAGCAGAGTTGAATTAGATATGGCCCGTGTGAGTAGGAAGCACAGTTATTTTGTTCTCAGCAAGCTCACTGTTCTGGCCCTATAGGAAAAACAGTAGAGTAGAAGAGTGCTCTTTTCTCTAAAGCAGAGTGTGTTTCTTGCAAGGTGAGCTAGCTTTTGTTTCCCAGTCCTAAATGGAGTTGAATCACATGCAGTTTCTGGTCCTACAAGCAAGAGTTGTTTTCTGGTAAGAAGAGTCACTATTGCGCTGCCATTGCCATACACAGGACAAATAGCACTGGCGTCTGTTCCCAGCAAGTACAGTGTATTGAACTGAAGAGGATCTACTGTTTTTGTCAGGTTCCTAAGCAGACTTGAACTAGATATGGCCATGTGAGTAGGAAGCACAGTTTATTTTTTCTGAGCAAGCTCACTGTTCGGAAAATACAGGAAACACAGTAGAGTAGAAGAGTGCTCTTTTCTCAAAAGCAAAGTGTGTATCTTGGAAGTTGAGCTACCGTTTGTTTCCCAGTCCTAAATGGAGTGGAATCACAAGCAGTTTCTGGTCCTACGAGCAAGAGTTGTTTTCTGGTAAGAAAAGTCACTATTGCGCTCCCATTGCCATACACAGTGCAAATAGCCCTCCCGTCTGTTCCCAGCAACTACAGTGTATTGGACTGAAGAGGAGCTACTGTTCTTCTCAGTTTCCTAAGCAGAGTTGAACTAGATATGGTCCGTGTGTGTAGGAAGCACAGTTCTTTTTTTCTGAGCAAGCTCACTGTTCTGGCCCTATTGGAAACACAGTAGAGTAGAAGAGTGCTCTTTTCTCAAAAGCAGAGTGTGTTTCTTGTAAAGCGAGCTAGAATTTGTTTCCCAGTCCTAAATGGAGTTGAATCACATGCAGTTTCTGGTCCTACGAGCAAGAGTTGTTTTCTGTTAAGAAGAGTCACTATTGCACTGCCATTGCCATACACAGGACAAATAGCACTGGCGTCTGTTCCCAGCAAGTACAGTGTATTGAACTGAAGAGGATCTACTGTTCTTGTCAGGTTCCTAAGCAGACTTGAACTAGATATGGCCGTGTGAGTAGGAAGTACAGTTTTTTTTTTTCTGAGCAAGCTCACTGTTCGGAACATATAGGAAACACAGTAGAGTAGAAGAGTGCTCTTTTCTCAAAAGCAAAGTGTGTTTCTAGGAAGTTGAGCTAGCGTTTGTTTCCCAGTCCTAAATGGAGTTGAGTCACATGCAATTTTTTGTCCTACGAGCAAGACTTGTTTTCTGGTAAGGAAAGTCACTATTGTGCTCCCATTGCCCTTTACAAGGCAAATAGCACTTGCGTCTTTTCCCAGCAAGTACAGTGTATTGGACTGAATAGGAGCTACTGTTCTTGTCAGTTTACTAAGCAGAATGGAACTAGATATGGTCCGTGCGTGTAGGAAGCACAGTTCTTTTGTTCTGAGCAAGCTCACTGTTTGGACCCCATAGGAAACACAGTAGAGTAGAAGAGTGCTCTTTTCTCAAAAGCAGAGTGTGTTTCATATAAGGCAAGCTAGCATTTGTTTCCAAGTCCTAAATGGAGTTGATCATATGCAGTTTCTGGTCCTACGATCAAGAGTTGTTTTCTGGTAAGGAAAGTCACTATTGCGCTCCCATTGCCATACACAGTGCAAATAGCACTCGAGTCTGTTCCCAGCAAGTACAGTGTATTGGACTGAAGAGGAGCTACTGTTCTTGTCAGTTTCCTAAGCAGAGTTGAACTAGTTATGGCCCGTGTGTAGGAAGCACAGTTCTTTTGTTCTGAGCAAGCTCACTCTTCTGGCCCTAGAGGAAATACAGTAGAGTAGAAGAGTGCTCTTTTCTCAAAAGCAGAGTGTGTTTCTTGTAAAGCGAGCTAGAGTTTGTTTCCCAGTCCTAAATGGAGTGGAATCACATGCAGTTTCTGGTCCTACGAGCAAGAGTTGTTTTCTGGTAAGGAGAGTCACTATTGTGCTGCCATTGCCATACAGAGGACAAATAGCACTGGCGTCTGTTCCCAGCAAGTACAGTGTATTGGACTGAAGAGGATCTACTCTTTTTGTCAGGTTCCTAAGCAGAATTGAACTACATATGGCCTTGTGTGTAGGAAGCACAGTTCTTTTGTTCTGAGCAAGCTCACTGTTCGGACCCCATAGGAAACACAGTAGAGTAGAAGAGTGCTCTTTTATCAAAAGCAGAGTGTGTTTCTTGTAAGGCGATCTAGCGTTTGTTTCCCAGTCCTAAATGGAGTTGAGTCACATGCAGTTTTTTGTCCTACGAGCAAGAGTTGTTTTCTGGTAAGACGAGTCACTATTGTGCTCCAATTGCCATACACAGTGCAAATAGCACTCGCGTCTGTTCCCCGCAAGTACAGTGTATTGGACGGAAGAGGAGCTACTGTTCTTGTCAGTTTCCTAAGCAGACTTGAACTAGATATGGCCCAAGTGTAGGAAGCACAGTTCTTTTGTTCTGAGCAAGCTCACTATTCTGGCCCTATAGGAAACACAGTAGAGTAGAAGAGTGCTCTTTTCTCAAAAGCAGAGTGTGTTTCATGTAAGGCGAGCTAGCATTTGTTTCCCAGATTTAAATGGAGTTGAATCACATGAAGATTCTGGTCTTACGAACAAGAGTTGTTTTCAGTAACAAAGTCACTATTGCGCTCCCATTGCCATACACAGTGGAAATAGCACTCGCGTCTGTTCCCAGCAATTACAGTGTATCGGACTGAAGAGGAGCTACTGTTCTTGTCAGTTTCCTAAGCAGAGTTGAACTAGATATGGCCCATGTGTAGGAAGCACAGTTCTTTTGTTCTGAGCAAGCTCACTATTCTGGCCCTATAGGAAACACAGTAGAGTAGAAGAGTGGTCTTTTCTCTAAAGCTGAGTGTGTTTCTTGTAAGGTGAGCTAGCTTTTGTTTCCCAGTCCTAAATGGTGTTGAATCACATGCAGTTTCTGATCCTACGAGCAAGAGTTGTTTTCTGGTATGAAGAGTCACTATTGCGCTGCCATTGCCATACACAGGACAAACAGCACTGGTGTCTGTTCCCAGCAATTACAGTGTACTGGACTGAAGAGGATCTACTGTCCTTGTCAGGTTCCTAAGCAGAATTGAACTAGATATGGCCGTGTGTAGGAAGCACAGTTCTTTTGTTCTGAGCAAGCTCACTGTTCTGGCCCTATAGGAAACACAGTAGAATAGAAGAGTGCTCTTTCCTAAAAAGCAGAGTGTGTTTCTTGTAAGGCGAGCTAGCGTTTGTTTCCCAGTCCTAAATGGAGTGGAATCACATGCACTTTCTGGTACTACGAGCAAGAGTTGTTTTCTGGTAAGAAGAGACACTATTGCACTGCCATTGCCATACACAGGACAAATAGCACTGGCGTCTGTTCCCAGCAAGTACAGTGTATTGGACTTAAGAGGATCTACTGTTCTTGTCAGGTTCCTAAGCAGACTTGAAATAGATATGCCCGTGTGTGTAGGAAGCACAGTTTTTTTGTTCTGAGCAAGCTCACTGTTCGGAACACATAGGAAACACAGTAGAGTAGAAGAGTGCTCTTTTCTCATAATCGGAGTGTGTTTCATGTAAGGCGAGCTAGCATTTGTTTCCCAGTCCTAAATGGAGTTGAATCACATGCAGTTTCTGGTCTTACGAGCAAGAGTTATTTTCTGGTAAGGAAAGTCACTATTGCGCTCCCATTGCCATACACAGTGCAAAAAGCACTCGCGTCTGTTCCAAGCAAGTACAGTGTATCGGACTGAAGAGGAGCTACTGTTCTTGTCAGTTTCCTAAGCAGAGTTGAACTAGATATGGCCCGTGTGTAGGAAGCACAGTTCTTTTGTTCTGAGCAAGCTCTCACTGTTCTGGCCCTATAGGAAACACAGTAGAGTAGAAGAGTGCTCTTTTCTCTAAAGCAGAGTGTGTTTCTTGTAAGGTGAGCTAGCTTTTGTTTCCCAGTCCTAAATGGAGTTGAATCACATGCAGTTTCTGGTCCTACGAGCAAGAGTTGTTTTCTGGTATGAAGAGTCACTATTGCGCTGCAACTGCCATACACAGGACAAATAGCACTGGCGTCTGTTCCCAGCAAGTACAGTGTATTGGACTGAAGAGGATCTAGTGTTCTTGTCAGTTTCCTAAGCAGAGTTGAACTAGATATGGCCCGTGTGTGTAGGAAGCACAGTTCTTTAGTTCTGAGCAAGCTCACTGTTCGGACCCCATAGGAAACACAGTAGAGTAGAAGAGTGCTCTTTTCTCAATAGCAGAGTGTGTTTCATGTAAGGCGAGCTAGCATTTGTTTCCCAGTCCTAAATGGAGTTGAATCACATGCAGTTTCTGGTCCTACGAGCAAGAGTTGTTTTCTGGTAAGGAAAGTCACTATTGCGCTCCCATTGGCATACACAGTGCAAATAGCACTCGCGTCTGTTCCCAGCAAGTACAGTGTATCAGACTGAAGAGGAGCTACTGTTCTTGTCAGTTTCCTAAGCAGAGTTGAACGAGATATGGCCCGTGTGTAGGAAGCACAGTTCTTCTGTTCTGAGCAAGCTCACTGTTCTGGCCCTATAGGAAACACAGTAGAGTAGAAGAGTGCTCTTTTCTCTAAAGCAGAGTGTGTTTCTTGTAAGGTGAGCTAGCTTTTATTTCCCAGTCCTAAATGGAGTTGGATTACATGCAGTTTCTGGTCCTACGAGCAAGAGTTGTTTTCTCGTAAGAAGAGTCACTATTGCGCTGCAACGGCCATACACAGGACTAATAGCACTGGCGTCTGTTCCCAGCAAGTACAGTGTATTGGACTGAAGAGGATCTAGTGTTCTTGTCAGTTTCCTAAGCAGAGTTGAACTAGATATGGCCGTGTGTGTAGGAAGCACAGTTCTTTTGTTCTGAGCAAGCTCACTGTTAGGACACCATATGAAACACAGGAGAGTAGAAGAGTGCTCTTTTCTCTAAAGCAGAGTGTGTTTCTTGTAAGGCGAGCTAGCGTTTGTTTCCCAGTCCTAAATGGAGTTGAGTCACATGCAGTTTTTTGTCCTACGAGCAAGAGTTTTTTTCTGGTAAGACGAGTCACTATTGTGCTCCAATTGCCATACACAGTGCAAATAGCACTGGCGTCTGTTCCAGCATGTACAGTGTATCGGACTCTAGAGGAGCTACTGTTCTTGTCAGTTTCCTAAACAGAGTTGAACTAGATATGGCCCGTGTGTGTAGGAAGCACATCTTTTGTTCTGAGCAAGCTCACTATTCGGACCCCATAGGAAACACAGTAGAGTAGAAGAGTTCTCTTTTCTCAAAAGCAGAGTGTGTTTCATGTAAGGCGAGCTAGCATTTGTTTCCCAGTCCTAAATGGAGTTGAATCACATGCAGTTTCTGGTCCTACGAGCAAGGGTTGTTTTCTGGTAAGAAGAGTCACTATTGCGCTGCCATTGCCATACACAGGACAAATAGCACTGGCGTCTGTTCCCAGCAAGTACAGTGTATTGGACTGAAGAGGATCTACTGTTCTTGTCAGGTTCCTAAGCAGACTTGAACTCGATATGGCCGTGTGGGTAGGAAGCACAGTTTTTTTGTTTTGAGCAAGCTCACTGTTCTGGCCCTATAGGAAACACAGTAGAGTAGAAGAGTGCTCTTTTCTCTAAAGCAGAGTGTGTTTCTTGTAAGGCCAGCTAGCGTTTGTTTCCCAGTCTTAAATGGAGTTGAATCACATGCAGTTTCTAGTCCTAAGAGCAAGAGTTGTTTTATGGTAAGAAGAGTCACTATTGTGCTGCCATTGCCATACACAGGACAAAGAGCACTGGCGTCTGTTCCTAGCAAGTACAGTGTATTGGACTGAGGAGGATCTACTGTTCTTGTCAGGTTCCTAAGCAGACTTGAACTAGATATGGCCGTGTGTGTAGGAAGCACAGTTCTTTTGTTCTGAGCAAGCTCACTGTTCGGACACCATAGGAAACACAGTAGAGTAGAAGAGTGCTCTTTTCTCAAAAGCAGAGTGTGTTCTTGTAAGTCGAGCTAGCGTTTGTTTCCCAGTCCTAAATGGAGTTGAATCACATGCAGGTTCTGGTACTACGAACAAGAGTTGTGTTCTGGTAAGGAAAGTCACTATTGCGCTCCCATTGCCATACATAGTGCAAATAGCTCTCGCGTCTGTTCCCAGCAAGTACAGTGTATCGGACTGAAGAGGAGCTACTGTTCTTGTCACTTTCCTAAGCAGAGTTCAACTAGATATGGCCCGTGTGTGTAGGAAGCACAGTTCTTATGTTCTGCGCAAGCTCACTGTTCTGGCCCTATAGGAAACACAGTAGAGTAGAAGAGTGCTCTTTTCTCAAAAGCAGAGTATGTTTTTGTAAGGCGAGCTAGCATTTGTTTCCTAGTCCTAAATGGAGTTGAATCACATGCAGTTTCTGGTCCTACGAGCAAGAGTTGTTTTCTGGTAAGAAGAGTCACTATTGCGCTGCCATTGCCATACACAGGACAAATAGCACTGAAGTCTGTTCCCAGCAAGTACAGTGTATTGGACTGAAGAGGATCTACTGTTCTTGTCAGGTTCCTAAGCAGACTTGAACTAGATATGGCCCGTGTGTGTAGGAAGTACAGTTCTTTTTTTCTGAGCAAGCTCACTGTTCTGGCCCTATAGGAAACACAGTAGAGTAGAAGAGTGCTCTTTTCTCAAAAGCAGAGTGTGTTTCTTGTAAAGCGAGCTAGAGTTTGTTTCCCAGTCCTAAATGGAGTGGAATCACATGCAGTTTCTGGTCCTACGAGCAAGAGTTGTTTTCTGGTAAGAAGAGTCACTATTGCGCTGCCATTGCCATACACAGGACAAATAGCTCTGGCGTCTGTTCCTAGCAAGTATAGTGTATTGGACTGAAGAGGATCTACTGTTCATGTCAGGTTCCTAAGCAGACTTGAACTAGATATGGCCGTGTGTGTAGGCAGCACAGTTCTTTTGTTCGGAGCAAGCTCACTGTTCGGACACCATAGGAAACACAGTAGAGTAGAAGAGTGCTCTTTTCTCAAAAGCAGGGTGTGTTTCTTGTAAGGCGAGCTAGCATTTGTTTCCCAGTCCTAAATGGAGTTGAATCTCATGCAGTTTCTGGTCCTAAGAGCAAGAGTTGTTTTCTGGTAAGGAAAGTCACTATTGCGCTCCCCTTACCATACATAGTGCAAATAGCTCTCGCGTCTATTCCCAGCAAGTACAGTGTATCGGACTGAATAGGAGCTAATGTTCTTGTCAGTTTCCTAAGCAGAGTTGAACTAGATATGGCCCGTGTGTGTAGGAAGCACAGTTCTTATGTTCTGAACAAGCTCACTGTTCTGGCCCTATTGGAAACACAGTAGAGTAGAAGAGTGCTCTTTTCTCAAAAGCAGAGTGTGTGTTTGTAAGGCGAGCTAGCGTTTGTTTCCTAGTCCTAAATGGAGTTGAATCACATGCACTTTCTGGTCCTACGAAAAAGAGCTGTTTTCTGGTAAGGAAAGTCACTATTGCGCTCCCATTGCCCTACACAAGGCAAATAGCACTCGCGTCTTTTCCCAGCAAGTACAGTGTATTGGACTGAATAGGCGCTACTGTTCTTGTCAGTTTCCTAAGCAGAGTTGAACTAGATATGGTCCGTGTGTGTAGGAATCACAGTTCTTTTGTTCTGAACAAGCTCACTGTTTGGACCACATAGGAAACACAGTAGAGTAGAAGAGTGCTCTTTTCTCTAAAGCAGAGTGTGTTTCTTGTAAGGCGAGCTAGCGTTTGTTTCCCAGTCCTAAATGGAGTGGAATCACATGCAGTTTCTGGTCCTAGTTGCAAGAGTTGTTTTCTGGTAAGGAAATCACAATTGCGCTCCCATTGCCATACACAGTGCAAATAGCCCTCCCGTCTGTTCCCAGCAAGTACACTGTAATGGACCGAAAAGGAGCTACTGTTCTTGTCAGTTTCCTAAGCAGAGTTGAACTAGATATGGCCCGTGTGTGTAGGAAATACAGTTCTTTTTTTCTGAGCAAGCTCACTGTTCTGGCCCTATAGGAAACACAGTAGAGTAGAAGACTGCTCTTTTCTCAAAAGCAGAGTGTGTTTCTTGTAAAGCGAGCTAGAGTTTGTTTTCCAGTCCTAAATGGAGTGGAATCACATGCAGTTTCTGGTCCTACGAGCAAGAGTTGTTTTCTGGTAAGAAGAGTCACTATTGTGCTGCCATTGCCATACACAGGACAAATAGCACTGTCGTCTGTTCCCAGCAAGTATAGTGTAATGGACTGAAGAGGATCTACTGTTCTTGTCAGGTTCCTAAGCAGACTTGAACTAGATATGGCCGTGTGTGTAGGAAGCACAGTTTTTTTGTTCTGAGCAAGCTCACTGTTCGGAACACATTGGAAACACAGTAGAGTAGAAGAGTGCTCTTTTCTCAAAAGCAGAGTGTGTTTCTTGTAAGGTGAGCTAGCGTTTGTTTCCCAGTCCTAAATGGAGTTGAATCTCATGCAGTTTCTCGTCCTAAGAGCAAGAGTTGTTTTCTGGTAAGGAAAGTCACTATTGCGCTCCCCTTGCCATACATAGTGCAAATAGATCTCTCGTCTATTCCCAGCAAGTACAGTGTATCGGACTGAAGAGGAGCTACTGTTCTTGTCAGTTTCCTAAGCAGAGTTGAACTAGATATGGCCCGTGTGTGTAGGAAGCACAGTTCTTATGTTCTGAATAAGCTCACTGTTCTGGCCCTATTGGAAACACAGTAGAGTAGAAGAGTGCTCTTTTCTCAAAAGCAGAGTGTGTTTTTGTAAGGCGAGCTAGCATTATGTTTCCTAGTCCTAAATGGAGTTGAATCACATGCAGTTTCTGGTCCTACAAGCAAGAGTTGTTTTCTGGTAAGAAGAGTCACTATTGCGCTGCCATTGCCATACACAGGACAAATAGCACTGAAGTCTGTTCCCAGCAAGTACAGTGTATTGGACTGAAGAGGATCTACTGTTCTTGTCAGGTTCCTAAGCAGACTTGAACTAGATATGGCCTTGTGTGTAGGAAGCACAGTTTTTTTGTTCTGAGCAAGCTCATTGTTCGGAACACATAGGAAACACAGTAGAGTAGAAGAGTGCTCTTTTCTCAAAAGCAGAGTGTGTTTCTTGGAAGTCGAGCTAGCGTTTGTTTCCCAGTCCTAAATGGAGTTGAGTCACATGCAGTTTTTTGTCCAACGAGCAAGAGTTATTTTCTGGTATGACAAGTCACTATTGTGCTCCAATGCCATACACAGTGCAAATAGCACTCGCGTCTGTTCCCCTCAAATACAGTGTATTGGACTGAAGAGGAGCTACTGTTCTTGTTTGTTTCCTAAGCAGAGTTGAATTAGATATGTCCCGTGTGTGTAGAAAGCACAGTTCTTTTGTTCTGAGCAAGCTCACTGTTCTGACCCCATAGGAAACACAGTAGAGTAGAAGAGTGCTCTTTTCTCAAAAGCAGAGTGTGTTTCTTGTAAGGCGAGCTAGCATTTGTTTCCCAGTCCTAAATGGAGTAGAATCACATGCAGTTTCTGGTCCTACGAGCAAGAGTTGTTTTCTGGTAAGGAAAGTCACTATTGCGCTCCCATTGCCATACACAGTGCAAATAGCACATGCGTCTGTTCCCAGCAATTACAGTGTATTGGACTGAAGAGGAGCTACTGTTCTTGTCAGGTTCCTAAGCAGAGTTGAACTAGATATGGCCCGTGTGTAGGAAGCACAGTTCTTTTGTTCTGAGCAAGCTCATTGTTCTGGCCCTATAGGAAACACAGTAGAGTAGAAGAGTGCTCTTTTCTCAAAAGCAGAGTGTGTTTCTTGTTAGGCGAGCTAGCATTTGTTTCCCAGTCCTAAATGGAGTGGAATCACATGCAGTTTCTGGTCCTACGAGCAATGGTTGTTTTCTGGTAAGAAGAGTCACTATTGCGCTGCCATTACCATACACAGGACAAATAGCACTGGCGTCTGTTCCTAGCAAGTACAGTGTATTGGACTGAAGAGGATCTACTGTTCTTGTCAGGTTCCTAAGCAGACTTGAACTAGATATGGCTGTGTGTGTAGGAAGCACAGTTTTTTTGTTCTGAGCAAGCTCACTGTTCGGAACACATAGGAAACACAGTGGAGTAGAAGAGTGCTCTTTTCTCAAAAGCAGAGTGTGTTTCATGTAAGGCGAGCTAGCATTTGTTTCCCAGTCTTAAATGGAGTTCAATCACATGCAGTTTCTGGTCCTACAAGCAAGGGTTGTATTCTGGTAAGAAGAGTCACTATTGCGCTGCCATTGCCATACACAGTACAAATAGCACTCGCGTCTGTTCCCCGCAAGTACAGTGTATTGGACAGAAGAGGATCTACTGTTCTTGTCAGGTTCCTAAGCAGAATTGAACTAGATATGGCCGTGTGTGTAGGAAGCACAGTTCTTTTGTTCTGAGCAAGCTCACTGTTCAGACACCATAGGAAAAACAGTAGAGTAGAAGAGTGCTCTTTTCTCAAAAACAGAGTGTGTTTCTTGTAAGGCGAGCTAGGGTTTGTTTCCCAGTCCTAAATGGAGTTGAATCTCATGCAGTTTCTGGTCTTAGAGCAAGAGTTGTTTTCTGGTAAGGAAAGTCACTATTGCGCTCCCCTTGCCATACATAGTGCAAATAGCTCTCGCGTCTATTCCCAGCAAGTCCAGTGTATCGGACTGAAGAGGAGCTACTGTTCTTGTCAGTTTCCTAAGCAGAGTTGAACTAGATATGGCCCGTGTGTGTAGAAAGCACAGTTCTTATGTTCTGAACAAGCTCACTGTTCTGGCCCTATTGGAAACACAGTAGAGTAGAAGAGTGGTCTTTTCTCAAAAGCAGAGTGTGTTTTTGTAAGGCGAGCTAGCGTTTGTTTCCTAGTCCTAAATGGAGTTGAATCACATGCAGTTTCTGGTCCTACAAGCAAGAGTTGTTTTCTGGTAAGAAGAGTCACTATTGTGATGCCATTGCCATACACAGTGCAAATAGCCCATGCATCTGTTCCCAGCAATTACAGTGTATTGGACTGAAGATATGCTACTGTTCTTGTCAGGTTCCTAAGCTGAGTTAAACTATATATGGCCCGTGTGTATAGGAAGCACAGTTCTTATGTTCTGAGTAAGCTCACTGCTCTGCCCCCATAGGAAACACAGTAGAGTAGAAGAGTGCTCTTTTCTCAAAAGCAGAGTGTGTTTCTTGGAAGTCGAGCTAGCGTTTGTTTCCCAGTCCTAAATGGAGTTGACTCACATGCAGTTTCTAGTCCTACGAGCAAGAGTTGTTTTCTCGTAAGACAAGTCACTGTTGTGCTCCAATTGCCATACACAGTTCAAATAGCACTCGCGTCTGTTCCCCGCAAGTACAGTGTATTGTATTGAAGAGGAGCTACTGTTCTTGTTTGTTTCCTAAGCAGAGTTGAACTAGATATGGCCCGTGTGTGTAGGAAGCACAGTTCTTTTGTTCTGAGCAAGTTCACTGTTCGGACCCCATAGGAAACACAGTAGAATAGAAGAGTGCTCTTTTCTCAAAAGCAGAGTGTGTTTCATGTAAGGCGAGCTAGCACTTGTTACCCAGTCCTAAATGGAGTTGAATCACATGCAGTTTCTGGTCCTACGAGCAAGAGTTGTTTTCTGGTAAGGAAAGTCACTATTGCGCTCCCATTGACATACACAGTGCAAATAGCACTCGCGTCTGTTCCCAGCAAGTACAGTGTATCGGACTGAAGAGGAGCTACTGTTCTTGTCAGTTTCATAAGCAGAGTTGAACTAGTTATGGGCCGTATGTAGGAAGCACAGTTCTTTTGTTTTGAGCAAGCTCACTGTTCTGGCCCTATAGGAAACACAGGAGAGTAGAAGAGTGCTCTTTTCTCTAAAGCAGAGTGTGTTTCTTGTAAGGCGAGCTAGTGTTTGTTTCACAGTCCTAAATGGAGTTGAATCACATGCAGTTTCTGAACCTAAGAGCAAGAGTTGTTTTCTGGTAAGGAAATTCACTATTGTGCTCCCCTTGCCATACATAGTGCAAATAGCTCTCGCGTCTGTTCCCAGCAAGTACAGTGTATCGGACTGAGAGGAGCTACTGTTCTTGTCAGTTTCCTAAGCAGAGTTGAACTAGATATGGCCCGTGTGTGTAGGAAGCACCGTTCTTATGTTCTGAGCAAGCTCACTGTTCTGGCCCTATAGGAAACACAGTAGAGTAGAAGAGTGCTCTTTTCTCAAAAGCAGAGTGTGTTTTTGTAAGGCGAGCTATCGTTTTTTTCCTAGTCCTAAATGGAGTTGAATCACATGCAGTTTCTGGTCCTACGAACAAGAGTTTTTTTCTGGTAAAAAAAGTCACTATTGCGCTCCCATTGCCCTACACAAGACAAATAGCACTTGCGTCTTTTCCCAGCAAGTACAGTGTATTGGACTGAATAGGAGCTACTGTTCTTGTCAGTTTCCTAAGCAGAGTTGAACTAGATATGGCCCGTGTGTGTAGGAAGTACAGTTCTTTTTTTCTGAGCAAGCTCACTGTTCTGGCCCTATAGGAAACACAGTAGAGTAGAAGAGTGCTCTTTTCTCAAAAGCAGAGTGTGTTTCTTGTAAAGCGAGCTAGAGTTTGTTTCCCAGTCCTAAATGGAGTGGAATCACATGCAGTTTCTGGTCCTACGAGCAAGAGTTGTTTTCTGGTAAGAAGAGTCACTATTGCGCTGCCATTGCCATACTCAGGACAAATAGCACTGGCGTCTGTTCCCAGCAAGTATAGTGTATTGGACTGAAGAGGATCTACTGTTCTTGTCAGGTTCTTAAGCAGACTTGAACTAGATAAGCCGGGTGTGTAGGAAGCACAGTTTTTTTGTTCTGAGCAAGCTCACTTTTCGGAACACATAGGAAACACAGTAGAGTAGAAGAGTGCTCTTTTCTCAAAAGCAGAGTGTGTGTTTTTAAGGCGAGCTAGCGTTTGTTTCCTAGTCCTAAATGGAGTTGAATCACATGCACTTTCTGGTCCTACGAAAAAGAGCTGTTTTCTGGTAAGGAAATTCACTATTGCGCTCCCATTGCCCTACACAAGGCAAATAGCACTTGCGTCTTTTCCCAGCAAGTACAGTGTATTGGACTGAATAGAAGCTACTGTTCTTGTCAGTTTCCTAAGCAGAGTTGAACTAGATATGATCCGTGTGTGTAGGAATCACAGTTCTTTTGTTCTGAACAAGCTCACTGTTTGGACCACATAGGAAACACAGTAGAGTAGAAGAGTGCTCTTTTCTCTAAAGCAGAGTGTGTTTCTTGTAAGGCGAGCTAGCGTTTGTTTCCCAGTCCTAAATGGAGTGGAATCACATGCAGTTTCTGGTCCTAGGAGCAAGAGTTGTTTTCTGGTAAGAAAATCACAATTGCGCTCCCTTTGCCATACACAGTGCAAATAGCACTCGCGTATTTTCCCAGCAAGTACATTGTATTGGACCGAAAAGGAGCTACTGTTCTTCTCAGTTTCCTAAGCAGAGTTGAACTAGATATGGCCCCTGTGTGTAGGAAGTACAGTTCTTTTTTTCTGAGCAAGCTCACTGTTCTGGCCCTATAGGAAACACAGTAGAGTAGAAGAGTGCTCTTTTCTCAAAAGCAGAGTGTGTTTCTTGTAAAGGGAGCTAGAGTTTGTTTTCCAGTCCTAAATGGAGTTGAATCACATGCAGTTTCTGGTCCTACGAGCAAGAGTTGTTTTCTGGTAAGAAGAGTCACTATTGCGCTGCCATTGCCATACACAGGACAAATAGCACTGGCGTCTGTTCCCAGCATGTATAGTGTAATGGACTGAAGAGGATCTACTGTTCTTGTCAGGTTCCTAAGCAGACTTGAACTAGATATGGCCGTGTGTGTAGGAAGCACATTTTTTTTGTTCTGAGCAAGCTAACTGTTCGGAACCCATAGGAAACACAGTAGAGTAGAAGAGTGCTCTTTTCTCAAAAGCAGAGTGTGTTTCTTGGAAGTCGAGCTAGCGTTTGTTTCCCAGTCCTAAATGGAGTTGAGTCACATGCAGTTTTTTGTCCAATGAGGAAGAGTTATTTTCTGATAAGACAAGTCACTATTGTGCTCCAATGCCATACACAGTGCAAATAGCACTCGCGTCTGTTCCCCGCAAGTACAGTGTATTGGATTGAAGAGGAGCTACTGTTCTTGTTTGTTTCCTAAGCAGAGTTTAATTAGATATGGCCCGTGTGTGTAGAAAGCACAGGTCTTTTGTTCTGAGCAAGCTCACTGTTCGGGACCCATAGGAAACACAGTAGAGTAGAAGAGTGCTCTTTTCTCAAAAGCAGAGTGTGTTTCTTGTAAGGCGAGCTAGCATTTGTTTCCCAGTCCTAAATGGAGTTGAATCACATGCAGTTTCTGGTCCTACGAGCAAGAGTTGTTTTCTGGTAAGGAAAGTCACTATTGCACTCCCATTGCCATACACAGTGCAAATAGCACTCGCGTCTGTTCCCAGCATTTACAGTGTATCAGACTGAAGAGGAGCTACTGTTCTTGTCAGTTTCCTAAGCAGAGTTGAACTAGTTATGGCCCGTGTGTAGGAAGCACAGTTCTTTTGTTCTGAGCAAGCTCATTGTTCTGGCCCTATAGGAAACACAGTAGAGTAGAAGAGTGCTCTTTTCTCAAAAGCAGAGTGTGTTTCTTGTTAGGCGAGCTAGCATTTGTTTCCCAGTCCTAAATGGAGTGGAATCACATGCAGTTTCTGGTCTTACGAGCAAGAGTTGTTTTCTGGTAAGGAAAGTCACTATTGCGCTGCCATTGACATACACAGTGCAAATAGAACTCGCGTCTGTTCCCAGGAATTACAGTGTATTGGACTGAAGAGGAGATACTGTTCTTGTCAGGTTCCTAAGCAGAGTTCAACTAGATATGGCCCGTGTGTGTATGAAACACAGTTCTTATGTTCTGAGCAAGCTCACTGCTCTGGCCCCATAGGAAACACAGTAGAGTAGAAGAGTGCTCTTTTCTCTAAAGCAGAGTGTGTTTCTTGTAAGGCGATCTAGCGTTTGTTTCCCAGTCCGAAATGGAGTTGAGTCACATGCAGTTTTTTGTCCTACGAGCAAGAGTTTTTTTCTGGTAAGACGAGTCACTTTTGTTCTCCAATTGCCATACACAGTGCAAATAGCACTCGCGTCTGTTCCCAGCAAGTACAGTGTATCGGGCTGGAGAGGAGCTTCTGTTCTTGTCAGTTTCCTAAGGAGAGTTGAACTAGATATGGCCCGTATGTAGGAAGCACAGTTCTTTTGTTCTGAGCAAGCTCACTGTTCTGGCCCTATAGGAAACACAGTAGAGTAGAAGAGTGCTCTTTTCTCTAAAGCAGAGTGTGTTTCTTGTAAGGTGAGCTAGCTTTTGTTTCCCAGTCCTAAATGGAGTTGAATCACATGCAGTTTCTGGTCCTACGAGCAAGAGTTGTTTTCTGGTAAGAAGAGTCACTATTGCGCTGCAACTGCCATACACAGGACAAATAGCACTGGCGTCTGTTCCCAGCAAGTACAGTGTATTGGACTGAAGAGTATCTAGTGTTCTTGTCAGTTTCCTAAGCAGAGTTGAACTAGATACGGCCTGTGTGTGTAGGAAGCACAGTTCTTTTGTTCTGAGCAAGCTCACTGTTCGGACCCCATAGGAAACACAGTAGAGTATAAGAGTGCTCTTTTCTCAAAAGCAGAGTGTGTTTCATGTAAGGCGAGCTAGCATTTGTTTCCCAGTCCTAAATGGAGTTGATCACATGCAGTTTCTAGTCCTACGATCAAGAGTTGTTTTCTGGTAAGGAAAGTCACTATTGCGCTCCCATTGCCATACACAGTGCAAATAGCACTCGCGTCTGTTCCCAGCAAGTACAGTGTATCGGATTGAAGAGGTGCTGCTGTTCTTGTCAGTTTCCTAAGCAGAGTTGAACTAGTTATGGCCCGTGTGTAGGAAGCACAGTTCTTTTGTTCTGAGCAAGCTCACTGTTTTGGCCCTATAGGAAACACAGTAGAGTGGAAGGGTGCTCTTTTCTCTAAAGCAGAGTGTGTTTCTTGTAAGGCGAGCTAGCGTTTCTTTCACAGTCCTAAATGGAGTTGAATCACATGCAGTTTCTGGTCCTATGAGCAAGAGTTGTTTTCTGGTAAGAAGAGTCACTATTGCGCTGCCATTGCCATACACAGGACAAATAGCACTGGCGTCTGTTCCCAGCAAGTACAGTGTATTGGACTGAAGAGGATATACTGTTCTTGTCAGGTTCCTAAGCAGACTTGAACTAGATATGGCCGTGTGAGTAGGAAGTACAATTTTTTTGTTCTGAGCAAGCTCACTGTTCGGAACACATAGGAAAAACAGTAGAGTAGAAGAGTGCTCTTTTCTCAAAAGCAGAGTGTGTTTCATGTAAGGCGACCTAGCATTTGTTTCCCACTTCTAAGTGGAGTTGAATCACATGCAGTTTCTGGTCCTAAGATCAAGAGTTGTTTCTGGTAAGGAAAGTCACTATTGCGCTCCCATTGCCGTACACAGTACAAATAGCACTCGCGTCTGTTCCCAGCAAGTACAGTGTATGGGACTGAAGTGGAGCTACTGTTCTTGTTGGTTTCCTAAGCAGAGTTGAATTAGATATGGCCCGTGTGAGTAGGAAGCACAGTTATTTTGTTCTCAGCAAGCTCACTGTTCTGGCCCTATAGGAAAAACAGTAGAGTAGAAGAGTGCTCTTTTCTCTAAAGCAGAGTGTGTTTCTTGCAAGGTGAGCTAGCTTTTGTTTCCCAGTCCTAAATGGAGTTGAATCACATGCAGTTTCTGGTCCTACAAGCAAGAGTTGTTTTCTGGTAAGAAGAGTCACTATTGCGCTGCCATTGCCATACACAGGACAAATAGCACTGGCGTCTGTTCCCAGCAAGTACAGTGTATTGAACTGAAGAGGATCTACTGTTTTTGTCAGGTTCCTAAGCAGACTTGAACTAGATATGGCCATGTGAGTAGGAAGCACAGTTTTTTTTTTCTGAGCAAGCTCACTGTTCGGAAAATATAGGAAACACAGTAGAGTAGAAGAGTGCTCTTTTCTCAAAAGCAAAGTGTGTATCTTGGAAGTTGAGCTACCGTTTGTTTCCCAGTCCTAAATGGAGTGGAATCACAAGCAGTTTCTGGTCCTACGAGCAAGAGTTGTTTTCTGGTAAGGAAAGTCACTATTGCGCTCCCATTGCTATACACAGTGCAAATAGCCCTCCCGTCTATTCCCAGCAACTACAGTGTATTGGACTGAAGAGGAGCTACTGTTCTTCTCAGTTTCCTAAGCAGAGTTGAACTAGATATGGTCCGTGTGTGTAGGAAGCACAGTTCTTTTTTTCTGAGCAAGCTCACTGTTCTGGCCCTATTAGAAACACAGTAGAGTAGAAGAGTGCTCTTTTCTCAAAAGCAGAGTGTGTTTCTTGTAAGGTGAGCTAGCTTTTGTTTCCCAGTCCTAAATGGAGTTGAATCACATGCAGTTTCTGGTCCTACGAGCAAGAGTTGTTTTCTGGTAAGAAGAGTCACTATTGCGCTGCAACTGCCATACACAGGACAAATAGCACTGGCGTCTGTTCCCAGCAAGTACAGTGTATTGGACTGAAGAGTATCTAGTGTTCTTGTCAGTTTCCTAAGCAGAGTTGAACTAGATACGGCCTGTGTGTGTAGGAAGCACAGTTCTTTTGTTCTGAGCAAGCTCACTGTTCGGACCCCATAGGAAACACAGTAGAGTATAAGAGTGCTCTTTTCTCAAAAGCAGAGTGTGTTTCATGTAAGGCGAGCTAGCATTTGTTTCCCAGTCCTAAATGGAGTTGATCACATGCAGTTTCTAGTCCTACGATCAAGAGTTGTTTTCTGGTAAGGAAAGTCACTATTGCGCTCCCATTGCCATACACAGTGCAAATAGCACTCGCGTCTGTTCCCAGCAAGTACAGTGTATCGGATTGAAGAGGTGCTGCTGTTCTTGTCAGTTTCCTAAGCAGAGTTGAACTAGTTATGGCCCGTGTGTAGGAAGCACAGTTCTTTTGTTCTGAGCAAGCTCACTGTTTTGGCCCTATAGGAAACACAGTAGAGTGGAAGGGTGCTCTTTTCTCTAAAGCAGAGTGTGTTTCTTGTAAGGCGAGCTAGCGTTTCTTTCACAGTCCTAAATGGAGTTGAATCACATGCAGTTTCTGGTCCTATGAGCAAGAGTTGTTTTCTGGTAAGAAGAGTCACTATTGCGCTGCCATTGCCATACACAGGACAAATAGCACTGGCGTCTGTTCCCAGCAAGTACAGTGTATTGGACTGAAGAGGATATACTGTTCTTGTCAGGTTCCTAAGCAGACTTGAACTAGATATGGCCGTGTGAGTAGGAAGTACAATTTTTTTGTTCTGAGCAAGCTCACTGTTCGAAACACATAGGAAAAACAGTAGAGTAGAAGAGTGCTCTTTTCTCAAAAGCAGAGTGTGTTTCATGTAAGGCGACCTAGCATTTGTTTCCCACTTCTAAGTGGAGTTGAATCACATGCAGTTTCTGGTCCTAAGATCAAGAGTTGTTTCTGGTAAGGAAAGTCACTATTGCGCTCCCATTGCCGTACACAGTACAAATAGCACTCGCGTCTGTTCCCAGCAAGTACAGTGTATGGGACTGAAGTGGAGCTACTGTTCTTGTTGGTTTCCTAAGCAGAGTTGAATTAGATATGGCCCGTGTGAGTAGGAAGCACAGTTATTTTGTTCTCAGCAAGCTCACTGTTCTGGCCCTATAGGAAAAACAGTAGAGTAGAAGAGTGCTCTTTTCTCTAAAGCAGAGTGTGTTTCTTGCAAGGTGAGCTAGCTTTTGTTTCCCAGTCCTAAATGGAGTTGAATCACATGCAGTTTCTGGTCCTACAAGCAAGAGTTGTTTTCTGGTAAGAAGAGTCACTATTGCGCTGCCATTGCCATACACAGGACAAATAGCACTGGCGTCTGTTCCCAGCAAGTACAGTGTATTGAACTGAAGAGGATCTACTGTTTTTGTCAGGTTCCTAAGCAGACTTGAACTAGATATGGCCATGTGAGTAGGAAGCACAGTTTTTTTTTTCTGAGCAAGCTCACTGTTCGGAAAATATAGGAAACACAGTAGAGTAGAAGAGTGCTCTTTTCTCAAAAGCAAAGTGTGTATCTTGGAAGTTGAGCTACCGTTTGTTTCCCAGTCCTAAATGGAGTGGAATCACAAGCAGTTTCTGGTCCTACGAGCAAGAGTTGTTTTCTGGTAAGGAAAGTCACTATTGCGCTCCCATTGCTATACACAGTGCAAATAGCCCTCCCGTCTATTCCCAGCAACTACAGTGTATTGGACTGAAGAGGAGCTACTGTTCTTCTCAGTTTCCTAAGCAGAGTTGAACTAGATATGGTCCGTGTGTGTAGGAAGCACAGTTCTTTTTTTCTGAGCAAGCTCACTGTTCTGGCCCTATTAGAAACACAGTAGAGTAGAAGAGTGCTCTTTTCTCAAAAGCAGAGTGTGTTTCTTGTAAAGCGAGCTAGAATTTGTTTCCCAGTCCTAAATGGAGTTGAATCACATGCAGTTTCTGGTCCTACGAGCAAGAGTTGTTTTCTGTTAAGAAGAGTCACTATTGCACTGCCATTGCCATACACAGGACAAATAGCACTGGCGTCTGTTCCCAGCAAGTACAGTGTATTGAACTGAAGAGGATCTACTGTTCTTGTCAGGTTCCTAAGCAGACTTGAACTAGATATGGCCGTGTGAGTAGGAAGTACAGTTTTTTTTTTTCTGAGCAAGCTCACTGTTCGGAACATATAGGAAACACAGTAGAGTAGAAGAGTGCTCTTTTCTCAAAAGCAAAGTGTGTTTCTAGGAAGTTGAGCTAGCGTTTGTTTCCCAGTCCTAAATGGAGTTGAGTCACATGCAATTTTTTGTCCTACGAGCAAGACTTGTTTTCTGGTAAGGAAAGTCACTATTGTGCTCCCATTGCCCTTTACAAGGCAAATAGCACTTGCATCTTTTCCCAGCAAGTACAGTGTATTGGACTGAATAGGAGCTACTGTTCTTGTCAGTTTACTAAGCAGAATGGAACTAGATATGGTCCGTGCGTGTAGGAAGCACAGTTCTTTTGTTCTGAGCAAGCTCACTGTTTGGACCCCATAGGAAACACAGTAGAGTAGAAGAGTGCTCTTTTCTCAAAAGCAGAGTGTGTTTCATATAAGGCGAGCTAGCATTTGTTTCCAAGTCCTAAATGGAGTTGATCATATGCAGTTTCTGGTCCTACGATCAAGAGTTGTTTTCTGGTAAGGAAAGTCACTATTGCGCTCCCATTGCCATACACAGTGCAAATAGCACTCGAGTCTGTTCCCAGCAAGTACAGTGTATTGGACTGAAGAGGAGCTACTGTTCTTGTCAGTTTCCTAAGCAGAGTTGAACTAGTTATGGCCCGTGTGTAGGAAGCACAGTTCTTTTGTTCTGAGCAAGCTCACTCTTCTGGCCCTAGAGGAAATACAGTAGAGTAGAAGAGTGCTCTTTTCTCAAAAGCAGAGTGTGTTTCTTGTAAAGAGAGCTAGAGTTTGTTTCCCAGTCCTAAATGGAGTGGAATCACATGCAGTTTCTGGTCCTACGAGCAAGAGTTGTTTTCTGGTAAGGAGAGTCACTATTGTGCTGCCATTGCCATACACAGGACAAATAGCACTGGCGTCTGTTCCCAGCAAGTACAGTGTATTGGACTGAAGAGGATCTACTCTTTTTGTCAGGTTCCTAAGCAGAATTGAACTAGATATGGCCTTGTGTGTAGGAAGCACAGTTCTTTTGTTCTGAGCAAGCTCACTGTTCGGACCCCATAGGAAACACAGTAGAGTAGAAGAGTGCTCTTTTATCAAAAGCAGAGTGTGTTTCTTGTAAGGCGATCTAGCGTTTGTTTCCCAGTCCTAAATGGAGTTGAGTCACATGCAGTTTTTTGTCCTACGAGCAAGAGTTGTTTTCTGGTAAGACGAGTCACTATTGTGCTCCAATTGCCATACACAGTGCAAATAGCACTGGCGTCTGTTCCCAGCAAGTACAGTGTATTGGACTGAAGAGGATCTACTGTTCTTGTCAGGTTCCTAAGCAGACTTGAACTAGATATGCCCGTGTGTGTAGGAAGCACAGTTTTTTTGTTCTGAGCAAGCTCACTGTTCGGAACACATAGGAAACACAGTAGAGTAGAAGAGTGCTCTTTTCTCATAATCGGAGTGTGTTTCATGTAAGGCGAGCTAGCATTTGTTTCCCAGTCCTAAATGGAGTTGACTCACATGCAGTTTTTGTCCTACGAGCAAGAGTTGTTTTCTCGGAAGACAAGTCACTGTTGTGCTCCAATTGCCATACACAGTTCAAATAGCACTCGCGTCTGTTCCCCGCAAGTACAGTGTATTGTACTGAAGAGGAGCTACTGTTCTTGTTTGTTTCCTAAGCAGAGTTGAATTAGATATGGCCCGTGTGTGTAGGAAGCACAGTTCTTTTGTTCTGAGCAAGCTCACTGTTAGGACCCCATAGGAAACACAGTAGAATAGAAGAGTGCTCTTTTCTCAAAAGCAGAGTGTGTTTCATGTAAGGTGAGCTAGCACTTGTTCCCCAGTCCTAAATGGAGTTGAATCACATGCAGTTTCTGGTCCTACGAGCGAGAGTTGTTTTCTGTTAAGGTAAGTCACTATTGCACTCCCATTGACATACAAAGTGCAAATAGCACTCGCGTCTGTTCCCAGCAAGTACAGTGTATCGGACTGCAGAGGAGCTACTGTTCTTGTCAGTTTCATAAGCAGAGTTGAACTAGTTATGGGCTGTATGTAGGAAGCACAGTTCTTTTGTTTTGAGCAAGCTCACTGTTCTGGCCCTATAGGAAACACAGTAGAGTAGAAGAGTGCTCTTTTCTCAAAAGCAGAGTGTGTTTCATGTAAGGCGAGCTAGCACTTGTTCCCCAGTCCTAAATGGAGTTGAATCACATGCAGTTTCTGGTCCTACGAGCAAGAGTTGTTTTCTGGTAAGGAAAGTCACTATTTCGCTCCCATTGCCATACACAGTGCAAATAGCACTCGCGTCTGTTCCCAGCAAGTACAGTGTATCGGACTGAAGAGGAGCTACAGTTCTTGTCAGTTTCCTAAGCAGAGTTGAACTAGTTAGGCCCGTATGTAGGAAGCACAGTTCTTTTGTTTTGAGCAAGCTCACTGTTCTGGCCCTATAGGAAACACAGTAGAGTAGAAGAGTGCTCTTTTCTCTAAAGCAGAGTGTGTTTCTTGTAAGGCCAGCTAGCGTTTGTTTCCCAGTCTTAAATGGAGTTGAATCACATGCAGTTTCTAGTCCTAAGAGCAAGAGTTGTTTTATGGTAAGAAGAGTCACTATTGTGCTGCCATTGCCATACACAGGACAAAGAGCACTGGCGTCTGTTCCTAGCAAGTACAGTGTATTGGACTGAGGAGGATCTACTGTTCTTGTCAGGTTCCTAAGCAGACTTGAACTAGATATGGCCGTGTGTGTAGGAAGCACAGTTCTTTTGTTCTGAGCAAGCTCACTGTTCGGACACCATAGGAAACACAGTAGAGTAGAAGAGTGCTCTTTTCTCAAAAGCAGAGTGTGTTCTTGTAAGGCGAGCCAGCGTTTGTTTCCCAGTCCTAAATGGAGTTGAATCACATGCAGGTTCTGGTACTACGAACAAGAGTTGTGTTCTGGTAAGGAAAGTCACTATTGCGCTCCCATTGCCATACATAGTGCAAATAGCTCTCGCGTCTGTTCCCAGCAAGTACAGTGTATCGGACTGAAGAGGAGCTACTGTTCTTGTCACTTTCCTAAGCAGAGTTCAACTAGATATGGCCCGTGTGTGTAGGAAGCACAGTTCTTATGTTCTGCGCAAGCTCACTGTTCTGGCCCTATAGGAAACACAGTAGAGTAGAAGAGTGCTCTTTTCTCAAAAGCAGAGTATGTTTTTGTAAGGCGAGCTAGCATTTGTTTCCTAGTCCTAAATGGAGTTGAATCACATGCAGTTTCTGGTCCTACGAGCAAGAGTTGTTTTCTGGTAAGAAGAGTCACTATTGCGCTGCCATTGCCATACACAGGACAAATAGCACTGAAGTCTGTTCCCAGCAAGTACAGTGTATTGGACTGAAGAGGATCTACTGTTCTTGTCAGGTTCCTAAGCAGACTTGAACTAGATATGGCCCGTGTGTGTAGGAAGTACAGTTCTTTTTTTCTGAGCAAGCTCACTGTTCTGGCCCTATAGGAAACACAGTAGAGTAGAAGAGTGCTCTTTTCTCAAAAGCAGAGTGTGTTTCTTGTAAAGCGAGCTAGAGTTTGTTTCCCAGTCCTAAATGGAGTGGAATCACATGCAGTTTCTGGTCCTACGAGCAAGAGTTGTTTTCTGGTAAGAAGAGTCACTATTGCGCTGCCATTGCCATACACAGGACAAATAGCTCTGGCGTCTGTTCCTAGCAAGTATAGTGTATTGGACTGAAGAGGATCTACTGTTCATGTCAGGTTCCTAAGCAGACTTGAACTAGATATGGCCGTGTGTGTAGGCAGCACAGTTCTTTTGTTCGGAGCAAGCTCACTGTTCGGACACCATAGGAAACACAGTAGAGTAGAAGAGTGCTCTTTTCTCAAAAGCAGGGTGTGTTTCTTGTAAGGCGAGCTAGCATTTGTTTCCCAGTCCTAAATGGAGTTGAATCTCATGCAGTTTCTGGTCCTAAGAGCAAGAGTTGTTTTCTGGTAAGGAAAGTCACTATTGCGCTCCCCTTACCATACATAGTGCAAATAGCTCTCGCGTCTATTCCCAGCAAGTACAGTGTATCGGACTGAAGAGGAGCTAATGTTCTTGTCAGTTTCCTAAGCAGAGTTGAACTAGATATGGCCCGTGTGTGTAGGAAGCACAGTTCTTATGTTCTGAACAAGCTCACTGTTCTGGCCCTATTGGAAACACAGTAGAGTAGAAGAGTGCTCTTTTCTCAAAAGCAGAGTGTGTGTTTGTAAGGCGAGCTAGCGTTTGTTTCCTAGTCCTAAATGGAGTTGAATCACATGCACTTTCTGGTCCTACGAAAAAGAGCTGTTTTCTGGTAAGGAAAGTCACTATTGCGCTCCCATTGCCCTACACAAGGCAAATAGCACTCGCGTCTTTTCCCAGCAAGTACAGTGTATTGGACTGAATAGGCGCTACTGTTCTTGTCAGTTTCCTAAGCAGAGTTGAACTAGATATGGTCCGTGTGTGTAGGAATCACAGTTCTTTTGTTCTGAACAAGCTCACTGTTTGGACCACATAGGAAACACAGTAGAGTAGAAGAGTGCTCTTTTCTCTAAAGCAGAGTGTGTTTCTTGTAAGGCGAGCTAGCGTTTGTTTCCCAGTCCTAAATGGAGTGGAATCACATGCAGTTTCTGGTCCTAGGAGCAAGAGTTGTTTTCTGGTAAGGAAATCACAATTGCGCTCCCATTGCCATACACAGTGCAAATAGCCCTCCCGTCTGTTCCCAGCAAGTACACTGTAATGGACCGAAAAGGAGCTACTGTTCTTGTCAGTTTCCTAAGCAGAGTTGAACTAGATATGGCCCGTGTGTGTAGGAAATACAGTTCTTTTTTTCTGAGCAAGCTCACTGCTCTGGCCCTATAGGAAACACAGTAGAGTAGAAGAGTGCTCTTTTCTCTAAAGCAGAGTGTTTTTCTTGTAAGGCGAGCTAGCATTTGTTTCCCAGTCCTAAATGGAGTTGAGTCACAATCAGTTTTTTGTCCTACGAGCAAGAGTTTTTTCTGGTAAGACGAGTCACTATTGTGCTCCAATTGCCATACACAGTGCAAATAGCCCTCGCGTCTGTTCCCAGCAAGTAGAGTGTATCGGACTGAAGAGGAGCTACTGTTCTTGTCAGTTTCCTAAGCGGACTTGAACTAGATATGGCCTTGTGTGTAGGAAGCACAGTTTTTTTGTTCTGAGCAAGCTCACTTTTCAGAACACATAGGAAAAACAGTAGAGTAGAAGAGTGCTCTTTTCTCAAAAGCAGAGTGTGTTTCTTGTAAGGCGAGCTAGCGTTTGTTTCCCAGTCCAAAATGGAGTTGAGTCACATGCAGTTTTTTGTCCTACGAGCAAGAGTTGTTTTCTCGTAAGACAAGTCACTATTGTGCTCCAATTGCCATACACAGTGCAAATAGCACTCGCGTCTGTTCCCCGCAAGTACAGTGTATTGGACTGAAGAGGAGCTACTGTTCTTGTTTGTTTCCTAAGCAGAGTTGAACTAGATATGGCCCGTGTGTGTAGGAGGTCCAGTACTTTTGTTCTGAGCAAGCTCACTGTTCTGGCCCTATAGGAAACACAGTAGAGTAGAAGAGTGCTCTTTTCTCTAAAGCAGTGTGTGTTTCTTGTAAGGCCAGCTAGCGTTTGTTTCCCAGTCTTAAATGGAGTTGAATCACATGCAGTTTCTAGTCCTAAGAGCAAGAGTTGTTTTATGGAAAGAAGAGTCACTATTGCGCTGCCATTGCCATACACAGGACAAAGAGCACTGGGGTCTGTTCCTAGCAAGTACAGTGTATTGGACTGAAGAGGATCTACTGTTCTTGTCAGGTTCCTAAGCAGACTTGAACTAGATATGGCCGTGTGTGTAGGAAGCACAGTTCTTTTGTTCTGAGCAAGCTCACTGTTCGGAACACCTAGGAAACACAGTAGAGTAGAAGAGTGCTCTTTTCTCTAAAGCAGAGTGTGTTTCTTGTAAGGCGAGCTAGCGTTTGTTTCCCAGTCCTAAATGGAGTTGAATCTCATGCAGTTTCTGGTCCTAAGAGCAAGAGTTGTTTTCTGGTAAGGAGAGTCACTATTGCGCTCCCCTTGCCATACATAGTGCAAATACCTCTCGCGTCTATTCCCAGCAAGTACAGTGTATAGGACTGAAGAGGATCTAATGTTCTTGTCAGTTTCCTAAGCAGAGTTGAACTAGATATGGCCCGTGTGTGTAGGAAGCACAGTTCTTATGTTCTGAACAAGCTCACTGTTCTGGCCCTATTGGAAACACAGTAGAGTAGAAGAGTGCTCTTTTCTCAAAAGCAGAGTGTGTGTTTGTAAGGCGAGCTAGCGTTTGTTTCCTAGTCCTAAATGGAGTTGAATCACATGCACTTTCTGGTCCTACGAAAAAGAGCTGTTTTCTGGTAAGGAAAGTCACTATTGCGCTCCCATTGCCCTACACAAGGCAAATAGCACTCGCCACTTTTCCCAGCAAGTACAGTGTATTGGACTGAATAGGAGCTACTGTTCTTGTCAGTTTCCTAAGCAGAGTTGAACTAGATATGGTCCGTGTGTGTAGGAATCACTGTTTTTTTGTTCTGAACAAGCTCACTGCTTGGACCACATAGGAAACACAGTAGAGTAGAAGAGTGCTCTTTTCTCTAAAGCAGAGTGTGTTTCTTGTAAGGCGAGCTAGCGTTTGTTTCCCAGTCCTAAATGGAGTGGAATCACATGCAGTTTCTGGTCCTAGGAGCAAGAGTTGTTTTCTGGTAAGGAAATCACAATTGCGCTCCCATTGCCATACACAGTGCAAATAGCCCTCCCGTCTGTTCCCAGCAAGTACATTGTATTGGACCGAAGAGGAGCTACTGTTCTATCCAGTTTCCTAAGCAGAGTTGAACTAGATATGGCCCGTTTGTGTAGGAAGTACAGTTCTTTTTTTCTGAGCAACCTCACTGTTCTGGCCCTATAGGAAACACAGTACAAATAGCACTGGCGTCTCTTCCCAGCAAGTACAGTGTAATGGACTGAAGAGGATCTACTGTTCTTGTCAGGTTCCTAAGCAGACTTGAACTAGATATGGCCGTGTGTGTAGGAAGCACAGTTTTTTTGTTTTGTGCAAGCTCACTTTTCGGAACACCTAGGAAACACAGTAGAGTAGAAGAGTGCTCTTTTCTCAAAAGCAGAGTGTGTTTCTTGGAAGTCGAGCTAGCGTTTGTTTCCCAGTCCTAAATGGAGTTGAGTCACATGCAGTTTTTTGTCCTACGAGCAAGAGTTGTTTTCTGGTAAGACGAGTCACTATTGTGCTCCAATTGCCATACACAGAGCAAATAGCACTGGCGTCTGTTCCCTGCAAGTACAGTGTATTGGACTGAAGAGGAGCTACTGTTCTTGTCCGTTTCCTAAGCAAAGTTGAACTAGATATGGCCCGTGTGTGTAAGAAGCACAGTTCTTTGGTCTGAGCAAGTTCAGTGTTCTGGCCCCAGAGGAAACAGTTTTTTTGTTTTGTGCAAGCTCACTTTTCGGAACACCTAGGAAACACAGTAGAGTAGAAGAGTGCTCTTTTCTCTAAAGCAGAGTGTGTTTCTTGTAAGGCGAGCTAGCGTTTGTTTCCCAGTCCTAAATGGAGTTGAGTCACTTGCAGTTTTTTGTCCTACGAGCAAGAGTTGCTTTCTGGTAAGACGAGTCACTATTGTGCTAAAATTGCCATACACAGTGCAAATAGCACTCGCGTCTGTTCCCCTCAAATAAAGTGTATTGGACTGAAGAGGAGCTACTGTTCTTGTCAGTTTCATAAGCAGAGTTGAACTAGATATGGCCCGTATATGTAGGAAGCACAGTTCTTTTCTTCTGAGCAAGCTCACTGTTCGGACCCCATAGGAAACACAGTAGAGTAGAAGAGTGCTCTTTTCTCAAAAGCAGAGTGTGTTTCATGTAAGGCGAGCTAGCATTTGTTTCCCAGTCCTAAATGGAGTTGAATCACATGCAGTTTCTGGTCCTATGAGCAAGAGTTGTTTTCTGGTAAGACGAGTCACTATTGTGCTCCCATTGACATACACAGTGCAAATAGCACTCGCGTCTCTTTCCAGCAAGTACAGTGTATCGGAGCTACTGTTCTTGGCAGTTTCCTATGCAGAGTTGAACTAGATATGGCCGTGTGAGTAGGAAGCACAGTTTTTTTGTTCTGAGCAAGCTCACTGTTCGGAACACATAGGAAACACAGTAGAGTAGAAGAGTGCTCTTTTCTCAAAAGCAGAGTGTGTTTCTTGGAAGTCGAGCTATCATTTGTTTCCCAGTTAAATGGAGTTGAGTCACATGCAGTTTTTTGTCCTATGAGCAAGAGTTGTTTTCTGGTAAGAGAAGCCACTATTGTGCTCCAATTGCCATACACAGTGCAAAGAGCACTCGCGTCTGTTCCCTGCAAGTACAGTGTATTGGACAAGAGGAGCTATTGTTCTTGTCAGTTTCCTAAGCAGAGTTGAACTAGATATGGCCCATGTGTGTAGGAAGCACAGTTCTTTTGTTCTGAGCAAGCTCACTGTTCGGACCCCATAGGAAACACAGTAGAATAGAAGAGTGCTCTTTTCTCAAAAGCAGAGTGTGTTTCATGTAAGGCGAGCTAGCATTTGTTTCCCAATCCTAAATGGAGTTGAATCACATGCAGATTCTGGTCTTACGAGCAAGAGATGTTTTCTGGTAAGGAAAGTCACTATTGCGCTCCCATTGACATACACAGTGCAAATAGCACTCGCGTCTGTTCCGAGCAAGTACAGTGTATCGGACTGAAGAGAAGCTACTGTTCTTGTCAGTTTCCTAAGCATAGTTGAACTAGATATGGCCCGTGTGTAGGAAGCACAGTACTTTTGTTCTGAGCAAGCTCACTGTTCTGGCCCCATAGGAAACACAGTAGAGTAGAAGTGTGCTCTTTTCTCTAAAGCAGAGTGTGTTCCTTGTAAGGTGAGCTAGCTTTTGTTTGCCAGTCCTAAATGGAGTTGAATCACATGCAGTTTCTGGTCCTACAAGCAAGAGTTGTTTTCTGGTAAGAAGAGTCACTATTGCGCTGCCATTGCCATACACAGGACAAATAGCACTGGCGTCTGTTCCCAGCAAGTACAGTGTATTGGACTGAAGAGGATCTACTGTTCTTGTCAGGTTCCTAAGCAGACTTGAACTAGATATGGCCGTGTGTGTAGGAAGCACAGTTTTTTTTGTTCTGAGCAAGCTCACTTTTCGGAACACCTAGGAAACACAGTAGAGTAGAAGAGTGCTCTTTTCTCAAAAGCAGAGTGTGTTTTTTGTAAAGCGAGCTAGAGTTTGTTTCCCAGTCCTAAATGGAGTGGAATCACATGCAGTTTCTGGTCCTACGAGCAAGAGTTGTTTTCTGGTAAGAAGAGTCACTATTGCGCTGCCATTGCCATACACAGGACAAATAGCACTGGCGTCTGTTCCCAGCAAGTATAGTGTATTGGACTGAAGAGGATCTACTGTTCTTGTCAGGTTCCTAAGCAGACTTGAACTAGATATGGCCGTATGTGTAGGAAGCACAGTTCTTTTGTTCTGAGTAAGCTCACTGTTCGGACACCATAGGAAACACAGTAGAGTAGAAGAGTGCTCTTTTCTCAAAAGCAGAGTGTGTTTCTTGTAAGGCGAGCTCGCGTTTGTTTCCCAGTCCTAAATGGTGTTGAATCTCATGCAGTTTCTGGTCCTAAGAGCAAGAGTTGTTTTCTGGTATGAAAGTCACTATTGCGCTCCCCTTGCCATACATAGTGCAAATAGCTCTCGCGTCTATTCCCAGCAAGTACAGTGTATAGGACTGAAGAGGATCTAATGTTCTTGTCAGTTTCCTAAGCAGAGTTCAACTAGATATGGCCCGTGTGTGTAGGAAGCACAGTTCTTATGTTCTGAACAAGCTCACTGTTCTGGCCCTATTGGAAACACAGTAGAGTAGAAGAGTGCTCTTTTCTCAAAAGCAGAGTGTGTGTTTGTAAGGCGAGCTAGCGTTTGTTTCCTAGTCCTAAATGGAGTTGAATCACATGCACTTTCTGGTCCTACGAAAAAGAGCTGTTTTCTGGTAAGGAAAGTCACTATTGCGCTCCCATTGCCATCCACAGTGCAAATAGCACTCGCCACTTTTCCCAGCAAGTACAGTGTATTGGACTGAATAGGAGCTACTGTTCTTGTCAGTTTCCTAAGCAGAGTTGAACTAGATATGGTCCGTGTGTGTAGGAATCACAGTTTTTTTGTTCTGAACAAGCTCACTGTTTGGACCCCTTAGGAAACACAGTAGAGTAGAAGAGTGCTCTTTTCTCTAAAGCAGAGTGTGTTTCTTGTAAGGCGAGCTAGCGTTTGTTTCCCAGTCCTAAATGGAGTGGAATCACATGCAGTTTCTGGTCCTAGGAGCAAGAGTTGTTTTCTGGTAAGGAAATCACAATTGCGCTCCCATTGCCATACACAGTGCAAATAGCCCTCCCGTCTGTTCCCAGCAAGTACATTGTATTGGACCGAAGAGGAGCTACTGTTCTTCCCAGTTTCCTAAGCAGAGTTGAACTAGATATGGCCCGTTTGTGTAGGAAGTACAGTTCTTTTTTTCTGAGCAACCTCACTGTTCTGGCCCTATAGGAAACACAGTACAAATAGCACTGGCGTCTCTTCCCAGCAAGTACAGTGTAATGGACTGAAGAGGATCTACTGTTCTTGTCAGGTTCCTAAGCAGACTTGAACTAGATATGGCCGTGTGTGTAGGAAGCACAGTTTTTTTGTTTTGTGCAAGCTCACTTTTCGGAACACCTAGGAAACACAGTAGAGTAGAAGAGTGCTCTTTTCTCAAAAGCAGAGTGTGTTTCTTGGAAGTCGAGCTAGCGTTTGTTTCCCAGTCCTAAATGGAGTTGAGTCACATGCAGTTTTTTGTCCTACGAGCAAGAGTTGTTTTCTGGTAAGACGAGTCACTATTGTGCTCCAATTGCCATACACAGAGCAAATAGCACTGGCGTCTGTTCCCTGCAAGTACAGTGTATTGGACTGAAGAGGAGCTACTGTTCTTGTCCGTTTCCTAAGCAAAGTTGAACTAGATATGGCCCGTGTGTGTAAGAAGCACAGTTCTTTGGTCTGAGCAAGTTCAGTGTTCTGGCCCCAGAGGAAACAGTTTTTTTGTTTTGTGCAAGCTCACTTTTCGGAACACCTAGGAAACACAGTAGAGTAGAAGAGTGCTCTTTTCTCTAAAGCAGAGTGTGTTTCTTGTAAGGCGAGCTAGCGTTTGTTTCCCAGTCCTAAATGGAGTTGAGTCACTTGCAGTTTTTTGTCCTACGAGCAAGAGTTGCTTTCTGGTAAGACGAGTCACTATTGTGCTAAAATTGCCATACACAGTGCAAATAGCACTCGCGTCTGTTCCCCTCAAATAAAGTGTATTGGACTGAAGAGGAGCTACTGTTCTTGTCAGTTTCATAAGCAGAGTTGAACTAGATATGGCCCGTATATGTAGGAAGCACAGTTCTTTTCTTCTGAGCAAGCTCACTGTTCGGACCCCATAGGAAACACAGTAGAGTAGAAGAGTGCTCTTTTCTCAAAAGCAGAGTGTGTTTCATGTAAGGCGAGCTAGCATTTGTTTCCCAGTCCTAAATGGAGTTGAATCACATGCAGTTTCTGGTCCTATGAGCAAGAGTTGTTTTCTGGTAAGACGAGTCACTATTGTGCTCCCATTGACATACACAGTGCAAATAGCACTCGCGTCTCTTTCCAGCAAGTACAGTGTATCGGAGCTACTGTTCTTGGCAGTTTCCTATGCAGAGTTGAACTAGATATGGCCGTGTGAGTAGGAAGCACAGTTTTTTTGTTCTGAGCAAGCTCACTGTTCGGAACACATAGGAAACACAGTAGAGTAGAAGAGTGCTCTTTTCTCAAAAGCAGAGTGTGTTTCTTGGAAGTCGAGCTATCATTTGTTTCCCAGTTAAATGGAGTTGAGTCACATGCAGTTTTTTGTCCTATGAGCAAGAGTTGTTTTCTGGTAAGAGAAGCCACTATTGTGCTCCAATTGCCATACACAGTGCAAAGAGCACTCGCGTCTGTTCCCTGCAAGTACAGTGTATTGGACAAGAGGAGCTATTGTTCTTGTCAGTTTCCTAAGCAGAGTTGAACTAGATATGGCCCATGTGTGTAGGAAGCACAGTTCTTTTGTTCTGAGCAAGCTCACTGTTCGGACCCCATAGGAAACACAGTAGAATAGAAGAGTGCTCTTTTCTCAAAAGCAGAGTGTGTTTCATGTAAGGCGAGCTAGCATTTGTTTCCCAATCCTAAATGGAGTTGAATCACATGCAGATTCTGGTCTTACGAGCAAGAGATGTTTTCTGGTAAGGAAAGTCACTATTGCGCTTTCATTGACATACACAGTGCAAATAGCACTCGCGTCTGTTCCGAGCAAGTACAGTGTATCGGACTGAAGAGAAGCTACTGTTCTTGTCAGTTTCCTAAGCATAGTTGAACTAGATATGGCCCGTGTGTAGGAAGCACAGTCCTTTTGTTCTGAGCAAGCTCACTGTTCTGGCCCTATAGGAAACACAGTAGAGTAGAAGTGTGCTCTTTTCTCTAAATCAGAGTGTGTTCCTTGTAAGGTGAGCTAGCTTTTGTTTGCCAGTCCTAAATGGAGTTGAATCACATGCAGTTGCTGGTCCTACAAGCAAGAGTTGTTTTCTGGTAAGAAGAGTCACTATTGCGCTGCCATTGCCATACACAGGACAAATAGCACTGGCGTCTGTTCCCAGCAAGTACAGTGTATTGGACTGAAGAGGATCTACTGTTCTTGTCAGGTTCCTAAGCAGACTTGAACTAGATATGGCCGTGTGTGTAGGAAGCACAGTTTTTTTTGTTCTGAGCAAGCTCACTTTTCGGAACACCTAGGAAACACAGTAGAGTAGAAGAGTGCTCTTTTCTCAAAAGCAGAGTGTGTTTTTTGTAAAGCGAGCTAGAGTTTGTTTCCCAGTCCTAAATGGAGTGGAATCACATGCAGTTTCTGGTCCTACGAGCAAGAGTTGTTTTCTGGTAAGAAGAGTCACTATTGCGCTGCCATTGCCATACACAGGACAAATAGCACTGGCGTCTGTTCCCAGCAAGTATAGTGTATTGGACTGAAGAGGATCTACTGTTCTTGTCAGGTTCCTAAGCAGACTTGAACTAGATATGGTCGTATGTGTAGGAAGCACAGTTCTTTTGTTCTGAGTAAGCTCACTGTTCGGACACCATAGGAAACACAGTAGAGTAGAAGAGTGCTCTTTTCACAAAAGCAGAGTGTGTTTCTTGTAAGGCGAGCTCGCGTTTGTTTCCCAGTCCTAAATGGTGTTGAATCTCATGCAGTTTCTGGTCCTAAGAGCAAGAGTTGTTTTCTGGTATGAAAGTCACTATTGCGCTCCCCTTGCCATACATGGTGCAAATAGCTCTCGCGTCTATTCCCAGCAAGTACAGTGTATCAGACTGAAGAGGAGCTACTGTTCTTGTCAGTTTCCTAAGCAGAGTTGAACTAGATAAGGGCTCGTGTGTGTAGGAAGCACAGTTCTTATGTTCTGAACAAGCTCACTGTTCTGGCCCTATTGGAAACACAGTAGAGTAGAAGAGTGCTCTTTTCTCAAAAGCAGAGTGTGTTTTTGTAAGGCGAGCTAGCGTTTGTTTCCCAGTCCTAAATGGAGTTGAATCACATGCAGTTTCTGGTCCTATGAGCAAGAGCTGTTTTCTGGTAAGGAAAGTCACTATTGCGCTCCCATTGCCCTACACAAGGCAAATAGCACTCGCGTCTTTTCCCAGCAAGTACAGTGTATTGGACTGAATAGGATCTACTCTTCTTGTCAGTTTCCTAAGCAGAGTTTAACTAGATATGGACCGTGTGTAGGAAGCACAGTTCTTATGTTCTGAGCAAGCTCACTGTTCTGGCCCTATAGGAAACACAGTAGAGTAGAAGAGTGCTCTTTTCTCTGAAGCAGAGTGTGTTTCTTGTAAGGCGAGCTAGCGTTTGTTTCCTAGTCATAAATGGAGTTGAGTCACATGCAGTTTTTTGTCCTACGAGCAAGAGTTTTTTTCTGGTAAGACAAGTCACTATTGTGCTCCAATTACCATACACAGTGCAAATAGCACTCGCGTCTGTTCCCCGCAAGTACAGTGTATCGGACTGAAGAGGAGCTACTGTTCTTGTTTGTTTCCTAAGCAGAGTTGAACTAGATATGGCCCGTGTGTGTAGAAAGCACAGTTCTTTTTTTCTGAGCAAGCTCACTGTTCGGACCCCATAGGAAACACAGTAGAGTAGAAGAGTGCTTTTTTCTCAAAAGCAGAGTGTGTTTCTTGTAAGGCGAGCTAGCATTTGTTTCCCAATCCTAAATGGAGTTGAATCACATGCAGTTTCTGGTCCTAAGAGCAAGAGTTGTTTTCTGGTAAGGTAAGTCACTATTGTGCTTACATTGCCATACACAGTGCAAATAGCACTCGCGTCTGTTCCCAGCAAGTACAGTGTATCGGACTGAAGAGGAGCTACTGTTCTTGTCAGTTTCCTAAGCAGAGTTGAACTAGTTATGGCCCGTGTGTAGGAAGCACAGTTCTTTTGTTCTGAGCAAGCTCACTGTTCTGGCCCTATAGGAAACACAATAGAGTAGAAGAGTGCTCTATTCCCTAAAGCAGAGTGTGTTTCTTGAAAGTCGAGCTAGCGTTTTTTTCCCAGTCCTAAATGGAGTTGAATCACATGCAGTTTCTAGTCCTACGAGCAAGGGTTGTTTTAAGGTAAGAAGAGTCACTATTGCGCTGCCATTGCCATACACAGGACAAATAGCACTGGCGTCTGTTCCCAGCAAGTACAGTGTATCAGACTGAAGAGGAGCTACTGTTTTTTCAGTTTCCTAAGCAGAGTTGAACTAGATATGCCCCGTGTGTGTAGGAAGCACAGTTCTTTTGTTCTGAGCAAGTTCACCGTTCTGGCCCTATGGGAAACACAGTAGAGTAGAAGAGTGCTCTTTTCTCAAAAGCAGAGTGTGTTTCTTGGAAGTCGAGCTAGCATTTGTTTCCTAGTCCTAAATGGAGTTGAATCACATGCAGTTTTTTGTCCTACGAGCAAGAGTTGTTTTCTAGTAAGACAAGTCAGTATTGTGCTCCAATTGCCAACACAGTTCAAATAGCACTCGCGTCTGTTCACTGCAAGTACAGTGTATTGGAAGAAAGAGGAGCTATTGTTCTTGTCAGTTTCCTAAGCAGAGTTGAACTAGATATGGCCGTATGTGTAGGAAGAACAGTTCTTTTGTTCTGAGCAAGCTCACTGTTCGGACCCCTTAGGAAACACAGTAGAGTAGAAGAGTGCTCTTTTCTCAAAAGCATAGTGTGTTTCATGTAAGGCGAGCTAGCATTTGTTTCCCAGTCCTAAATGGAGTTGAATCTCATGCAGTTTCTGGTCTTACGAGCAAGAGTTGTTTTCTAGTAAGGAAAGTCACTATTGCACTCCCATTGACCTACACAGTGCAAATAGCACTCGCGTCTGTTCCCAGCAAGTACAGTGTATCGGACTGAAGAGCAGCTACTGTTCTTGTCAGTTTCCTAAGCAGAGTTGAACTAGATATGGCCCGTGTGTAGGAAGTACAGTTCTTTTGTTCTGAGCAAGCTCACTGTTCTGGCCCTATAGGAAACACAGTAGAGTAGAAGAGTCCTCTTTTCTCTAAAGCAGAGTGTGTTTCTTGTAAGGTGAGCTAGCTTTTGTTTCCCAGTCCTAAATGGAGTTGAATCACATGCAGTTTCTGGTCCTACAAACAAAGAGTTGTTTTCTGGTAAGAAGAGTCACTATTGCACTGCCATTGCCATACACAGGACAAATAGCCCTGGCGTCTGTTCCCAGCAAGTACAGTGTATTGTACAGAAGAGGATCTACTGTTCTTGTCAGGTTCCTAAGCAGAATTGAAGTAGATATGGCCGTGTGTGTAGGAAGCACAGTTCTAATGTTCTGAGCAAGTTCAATCTTCTGGCTCTATAGGAAACACAGTAGAGTAGAAGAGTGCTCTTTTCTCAAAAGCAGAGTGTGTTTCTTGGAAGTCGAGCTAGTGTTTGTTTCCTAGTCCTAAATGGAGTTGAGTCACATGCAGTTTTTTGTCCTACGAGCAAGAGTTGTTTTCTGGTAAGACAAGTCACTCTTGTGCTCCAATTGCCTTACACAGTGCAAATAGCACTCGCGTCTGTTCCCTGCAAGTACAGTGTATTGGAAGGAAGAGGAGCTATTGTTCTTGTCAGGTTCCTAAGCAGAGTTGAACTAGATATGGCCCTGTGTGTAGGAAGCACAGTCCTTTTGTTCTGAGCTAGCTCACTGTTCTGGCCCTATAGGAAACACAGTAGAGTAGAAGAGTGCTCTTTTCTCTAACGCAGAGTGTGTTTCTTGTAAGGCGAGCTAGCATTTGTTTCCCAGTCCTAAATGGAGTTGAATCTCATGCAGTTTCTGGTCTTACGAGCAAGAGTTGTTTTCTGGTAAGGAAAGTCACTATTGCGCTCCCATTGCCATACACAGTGCAAATAGCACTCGCGTCTGTTCCCAGCAAGTACAGTGTATTGGACTGAAGAGGAGTTACTGTTCTTGTCAGTTTCCTAAGCAGAGTTGAACTAGTTATGTCCCGTGTGTAGGAAGCACAGTTCTTTTGTTCTGAGAAAGCTCACTGTTCTGGCCCTATAGGAAACACAATAGAGTAGAAGAGTGCTCTTTTCCCTAAAGCAGAGTGTGTTTCTTGTAAGGCGAGCTAGCGTTTGTTTCCCAGTACTAAATGGAGTTGAATCACATGCAGTTTCTAGTCCTATGAGCAAGAGTTGTTTTATGGTAAGAAGAGTCACTATTGCACTGCCATTGCCATACACAGGACAAATAGCCCTGGCGTCTGTTCCCAGCAAGTACAGTGTATTGTACAGAAGAGGATCTACTGTTCTTGTCAGGTTCCTAAGCAGAATTGAAGTAGATATGGCCGTGTGTGTAGGAAGCACAGTTCTAATGTTCTGAGCAAGTTCAATCTTCTGGCTCTATAGGAAACACAGTAGAGTAGAAGAGTGCTCTTTTCTCAAAAGCAGAGTGTGTTTCTTGGAAGTCGAGCTAGTGTTTGTTTCCTAGTCCTAAATGGAGTTGAGTCACATGCAGTTTTTTGTCCTACGAGCAAGAGTTGTTTTCTGGTAAGACAAGTCACTCTTGTGCTCCAATTGCCTTACACAGTGCAAATAGCACTCGCGTCTGTTCCCTGCAAGTACAGTGTATTGGAAGGAAGAGGAGCTATTGTTCTTGTCAGGTTCCTAAGCAGAGTTGAACTAGATATGGCCCATGTGTGTAGGAAGCACAGTTCTCTTGTTCTGAGCAAGCTCACTGTTCGGACCCCTTAGGAAACACAGTAGAGTAGAAGAGTGCTCTTTTCTCAAAAGCAGAGTGTGTTTCATGTAAGGCGAGCTAGCATTTGTATCCCAGTACTAAATGGAGTTGAATCACATGCAGTTTCTGGTCTTACGAGCAAACGTTGTTTTCTGGTAAGGAAAGTCACTATTGCGCTCCCAATGCCATACACAGTGCAAATAGCCCTCGCGTCTGTTCCCAGCAAGTACAGTGTATCGGACTGAAGAGGTGCTACTGTTCTTGTCAGTTTCCTAAGCAGAGTTGAACGAGATATGGCCCTGTGTGTAGGAAGCACAGTCCTTTTGTTCTGAGCTAGCTCACTGTTCTGGCCCTATAGGAAAAACAGTAGAGTAGAAGAGTGCTCTTTTCTCTAAAGCAGAGTGTGTTTCTTGTAAGGCGAGCTAGCATTTGTTTCCCAGTCCTAAATGGAGTTGAATCTCATGCAGTTTCTGGTCTTACGAGCAAGAGTTGTTTTCTGGTAAGGAAAGTCACTATTGCGCTCCCATTGACATACACAGTGCAAATAGCACTCGCGTCTGTTCCCAGCAAGTGCAGTGTATCGGACTGAAGAGGAGCTACTGTTCTTGTCAGTTTCCTAAGCAGAGTTGAACTAGATATGGCCCGTGTGTAGAAAGCACAGTTCTTTTGTTCTGAGCAAACTCACTGTTCTGGCCCTATAGGAAACACAGTAGAGTAGAAGAGTGCTCTTTTCTCTAAAGCAGAGTGTGTTTCTTGTAAGGTGAGCCAGCTTTTGTTTCCCAGTCCTAAATGGAGTTGAATCACATGCAGTTTCTGCTCTTACCAGCAAGAGTTGTTTTCTGGTAAGGAAAGTCACTATTGTGCTCCCATTGCCATACACAGTGCAAATAGCACTCGCATCTTTTCCCAGCAAGTACAGTGTATCGGACTGAAGAGGTGCTACTGTTCTTGTCAGTTTCCTAAGCAGAGTTGAACTAGATATGGCCCGTGTGTAGGAAGCACAGTTCTTTTGTTCTGAGCAAGCTCACTGTTCTGGCCCTATAGGAAACACAGTAGAGTAGAAGAGTGCTCTTTTCTCTAAAGCAGAGTGTGTTTCTTGTAAGGCGAGCTAGCATTTGTTTCCCAGTCCTAAATGGAGTTGAATCACATGCAGTTTCTGGTCCTACGAGCAAGAGTTGTTTTCTCATAAGGAAAGTCACTATTGCTCTCCCATTGCCATACACAGTGCAAATAGCACTCACGTCTGTTCCCAGCAAGTACAGTGTATCAGACTGAAGAGGAGCTACTGTTCTTGTCAGTTTCCTAAGCAGAGTTGAACTAGTTATGGCCCGTGTGTAGGAAGCACAGTTCTTTTGTTCTGAGAAAGCTCACTGTTCTGGCCCTATAGGAAACACATTAGAGTAGAAGAGTGCTCTTTTCCCTAAAGCAGAGTGTGTTTCTTGTAAGGCGAGCTAGCGTTTGTTTCCCAGTACTAAACGGAGTTGAATCACATGCAGTTTCTAGTCCTATGAGCAAGAGTTGTTTTATGGTAAGAAGAGTCACTATTGCACTGCCTTTGCCATACACAGGACAAATAGCACTGGCGTCTGTTCCCAGCAAGTACAGTGTATTGTACAGAAGAGGATCTACTGTTCTTGTCAGGTTCCTAAGCAGAATTGAACTAGATATGGCCGTGTGTGTAGGAAGCACAGTTCTAATGTTCTGAGCAAGTTCAATCTTCTGGCTCTATAGGAAACACAGTACAGTAAAAGAGTGCTCTTTTCTCAAAAGCAGAGTGTGTTTCTTGGAAGTTGAGCTAGCGTTTGTTTCCTAGTCCTAAATGGAGTTGAGTCACATGCAGTTTTTTGTCCTACGAGCAAGAGTTGTTTTCTGGTAAGACAAGTTACTATTGGGCTCCAATTGCCATACACAGTGCAAGTAGCACTAGCGGCTGTTCCCTGCAAGTACAGTGTATTGGAAGGAAGAGGAGCTATTGTTCTTGTCAGTTTCCTAAGCAGAGTTGAACTAGATATGGCCCATGTTTGTAGGAAGCACAGTTCTTTTGTTCTGAGCAAGCTCACTGTTCGGACCCCTTAGGAAACACAGTAGAGTAGAAGAGTGCTCTTTTCTCAAAAGCACAGTGTGTCTCATGTAAGGCGAGCTAGCATTTGTTTCCCAGTCCTAAATGGAGTTAAGTCACATGCAGTTTCTGGTCTTACGAGCAAACGTTGTTTTCTGGTAGGGAAAGTCACTATTGTGCTCCCATTGCCATACACAGTGCAAATAGCGCTCGCGTCTGTTCCCAGCAAGTACAGTGTATCGGACTGAGGAGGTGCTACTGTTCTTGTCAGTTTCCTAAGCAGAGTTGAACTAGATATGGCGCTGTGTGTAGGAAGCACAGTCCTTTTGTTCTGAGCAAGCTCACTGTTCTGGCCCTATAGGAAACACAGTAGAGTAGAAGAGTGCTCTTTTCTCTAAAGTAGAGTGTGTTTCATGTAAGGCGAGCTAGCATTTGTTTCCCAGTACTAAATGGAGTTGAATCACATGCAGTTTCTGGTCTTACGAGCAAGAGTTGTTTTCTGGTAAGGAAAGTCACTATTGCGCTGCCATTGCCATACACAGGACAAATAGCACTGGCATCTGTTCCCAGCAAGTACAGTGTATTGGACTGAAGAGGATCTACTGTTCTTGTCAGGTTCCTAAGCAGAATTGAACTAGATATGGCCGTGTGTGTAGGAAGCACAGTTCTTTTTTTCTGAGCAAGCTCACTGTTCGGACCCCATAGGAAACACAGTAGAGTAGAAGAGTGCTCTTTTCTCAAAAGCAGAGTGTGTTTCTTGTAAGGCGAGCTAGCGTTTGTTTCCCAGTCCTCAATGGAGTTGAGTCACATGCAGTTTTTTGTCCTACGAGCAAGAGTTGTTTTCTGGTAAGACGAGTCACTATTGTGCTCCAATGCCATACACAGTGCAAATAGCACTCACGTCTGTTCCCCGCAAGTACAGTGTATCGGACTGAAGAGGACCTACTGTTCTTGTTTGTTTCCTAAGCAGAGTTGAACTAGATATGGCCCGTGTGTGTAGAAAGCAGGTTCTTTTGTTCTGAGCAAGCTCACTGTTCGGACCCCATAGGAAACACAGTAGAGTAGAAGAGTGCTCTTTTCTCAACACCAGAGTGTGTTTCTTGTAAGTCGAGCTAGCGTTTGTTTCCCAGTCCTAAATGGAGTTGAGTCACATGCAGTTTTTGGTCCTACGAGCAAGAATTTTTTTCTGGTAAGACGAGTCACTATTGTGCTCCAATGCCAAACACAGTGCAAATAGCACTGGCGTCTGTTCCCCGCAAGTACAGTGTATCGGACTGAAGAGGAGCTACTGTTCTTGTCAGTTTTCTAAGCAGAGTTGAACTAGTTATGGCCCGTGTGTAGGAAGCACAGTTCTTTTGTTCTGAGAAAGTTCACTGTTCTGGCCCTATAGGAAACACAATAGAGTAGAAGAGTGCTCTTTTCCCTAAAGCAGAGTGTGTTTCTTGTAAGGCGAGCTAGCGTTTGTTTCCCAGTACTAAATGGAGTTGAATCACATGCAGTTTCTAGTCCTATGAGCAAGAGTTGTTTTATGGTAAGAAGAGTCACTATTGCACTGCCATTGCCATACACAGGACAAATAGCCCTGGCGTCTGTTCCCAGCAAGTACAGTGTATTGTACAGAAGAGGATCTACTGTTCTTGTCAGGTTCCTAAGCAGAATTGAAGTAGATATGGCCGTGTGTGTAGGAAGCACAGTTCTAATGTTCTGAGCAAGTTCAATCTTCTGGCTCTATAGGAAACACAGTAGAGTAGAAGAGTGCTCTTTTCTCAAAAGCAGAGTGTGTTTCTTGGAAGTCGAGCTAGTGTTTGTTTCCTAGTCCTAAATGGAGTTGAGTCACATGCAGTTTTTTGTCCTACGAGCAAGAGTTGTTTTCTGGTAAGACAAGTCACTCTTGTGCTCCAATTGCCTTACACAGTGCAAATAGCACTCGCGTCTGTTCCCTGCAAGTACAGTGTATTGGAAGGAAGAGGAGCTATTGTTCTTGTCAGGTTCCTAAGCAGAGTTGAACTAGATATGGCCCATGTGTGTAGGAAGCACAGTTCTCTTGTTCTGAGCAAGCTCACTGTTCGGACCCCTTAGGAAACACAGTAGAGTAGAAGAGTGCTCTTTTCTCAAAAGCAGAGTGTGTTTCATGTAAGGCGAGCTAGCATTTGTATCCCAGTACTAAATGGAGTTGAATCACATGCAGTTTCTGGTCTTACGAGCAAACGTTGTTTTCTGGTAAGGAAAGTCACTATTGCGCTCCCAATGCCATACACAGTGCAAATAGCCCTCGCGTCTGTTCCCAGCAAGTACAGTGTATCGGACTGAAGAGGTGCTACTGTTCTTGTCAGTTTCCTAAGCAGAGTTGAACGAGATATGGCCCTGTGTGTAGGAAGCACAGTCCTTTTGTTCTGAGCTAGCTCACTGTTCTGGCCCTATAGGAAAAACAGTAGAGTAGAAGAGTGCTCTTTTCTCTAAAGCAGAGTGTGTTTCTTGTAAGGCGAGCTAGCATTTGTTTCCCAGTCCTAAATGGAGTTGAATCTCATGCAGTTTCTGGTCTTACGAGCAAGAGTTGTTTTATGGTAAGGAAAGTCACTATTGCGCTCCCATTGACATACACAGTGCAAATAGCACTCGCGTCTGTTCCCAGCAAGTGCAGTGTATCGGACTGAAGAGGAGCTACTGTTCTTGTCAGTTTCCTAAGCAGAGTTGAACTAGATATAGCCCGTGTGTAGAAAGCACAGTTCTTTTGTTCTGAGCAAACTCACTGTTCTGGCCCTATAGGAAACACAGTAGAGTAGAAGAGTGCTCTTTTCTCTAAAGCAGAGTGTGTTTCTTGTAAGGTGAGCCAGCTTTTGTTTCCCAGTCCTAAATGGAGTTGAATCACATGCAGTTTCTGGTCGTACAAGCAAGAGTTGTTTTCTGGTAAGAAGAGTCACTATTGCGCTGCCATTGCCATACACAGGACAAATAGCACTGGCGTCTGTTCCCAGCAAGTACAGTGTATTGGACTGAAGAGGATCTACTGTTCTTGTCAGGTTCCTAAGCAGAATTGAACTAGATATGGCCGTGTGTGTAGGAAGCACAGTTCTTTTGTTCTGAGCAAGCTCACTGTTCGGACCCCATAGGAAACACAGTAGAGTAGAAGAGTGCTCTTTTCTCAAAAGCAGAGTGTGTTTCATGTAAGGCGAGCTAGCATTTGTTTCCCAGTCCTAAATGGAGTTGAATCACATGCAGTTTCTGCTCTTACCAGCAAGAGTTGTTTTCTGGTAAGGAAAGTCACTATTGTGCTCCCATTGCCATACACAGTGCAAATAGCACTCGCATCTTTTCCCAGCAAGTACAGTGTATCGGACTGAAGAGGTGCTACTGTTCTTGTCAGTTTCCTAAGCAGAGTTGAACTAGATATGGCCCGTGTGTAGGAAGCACAGTTCTTTTGTTCTGAGCAAGCTCACTGTTCTGGCCCTATAGGAAACACAGTAGAGTAGAAGAGTGCTCTTTTCTCTAAAGCAGAGTGTGTTTCTTGTAAGGCGAGCTAGCATTTGTTTCCCAGTCCTAAATGGAGTTGAATCACATGCAGTTTCTGGTCCTACGAGCAAGAGTTGTTTTCTCATAAGGAAAGTCACTATTGCTCTCCCATTGCCATACACAGTGCAAATAGCACTCACGTCTGTTCCCAGCAAGTACAGTGTATCAGACTGAAGAGGAGCTACTGTTCTTGTCAGTTTCCTAAGCAGAGTTGAACTAGTTATGGCCCGTGTGTAGGAAGCACAGTTCTTTTGTTCTGAGAAAGCTCACTGTTCTGGCCCTATAGGAAACACATTAGAGTAGAAGAGTGCTCTTTTCCCTAAAGCAGAGTGTGTTTCTTGTAAGGCGAGCTAGCGTTTGTTTCCCAGTACTAAACGGAGTTGAATCACATGCAGTTTCTAGTCCTATGAGCAAGAGTTGTTTTATGGTAAGAAGAGTCACTATTGCACTGCCTTTGCCATACACAGGACAAATAGCACTGGCGTCTGTTCCCAGCAAGTACAGTGTATTGTACAGAAGAGGATCTACTGTTCTTGTCAGGTTCCTAAGCAGAATTGAACTAGATATGGCCGTGTGTGTAGGAAGCACAGTTCTAATGTTCTGAGCAAGTTCAATCTTCTGGCTCTATAGGAAACACAGTACAGTAAAAGAGTGCTCTTTTCTCAAAAGCAGAGTGTGTTTCTTGGAAGTTGAGCTAGCGTTTGTTTCCTAGTCCTAAATGGAGTTGAGTCACATGCAGTTTTTTGTCCTACGAGCAAGAGTTGTTTTCTGGTAAGACAAGTTACTATTGGGCTCCAATTGCCATACACAGTGCAAGTAGCACTAGCGGCTGTTCCCTGCAAGTACAGTGTATTGGAAGGAAGAGGAGCTATTGTTCTTGTCAGTTTCCTAAGCAGAGTTGAACTAGATATGGCCCATGTTTGTAGGAAGCACAGTTCTTTTGTTCTGAGCAAGCTCACTGTTCGGACCCCTTAGGAAACACAGTAGAGTAGAAGAGTGCTCTTTTCTCAAAAGCACAGTGTGTCTCATGTAAGGCGAGCTAGCATTTGTTTCCCAGTCCTAAATGGAGTTAAGTCACATGCAGTTTCTGGTCTTACGAGCAAACGTTGTTTTCTGGTAGGGAAAGTCACTATTGTGCTCCCATTGCCATACACAGTGCAAATAGCGCTCGCGTCTGTTCCCAGCAAGTACAGTGTATCGGACTGAGGAGGTGCTACTGTTCTTGTCAGTTTCCTAAGCAGAGTTGAACTAGATATGGCGCTGTGTGTAGGAAGCACAGTCCTTTTGTTCTGAGCAAGCTCACTGTTCTGGCCCTATAGGAAACACAGTAGAGTAGAAGAGTGCTCTTTTCTCTAAAGTAGAGTGTGTTTCATGTAAGGCGAGCTAGCATTTGTTTCCCAGTACTAAATGGAGTTGAATCACATGCAGTTTCTGGTCTTACGAGCAAGAGTTGTTTTCTGGTAAGGAAAGTCACTATTGCGCTGCCATTGCCATACACAGGACAAATAGCACTGGCATCTGTTCCCAGCAAGTACAGTGTATTGGACTGAAGAGGATCTACTGTTCTTGTCAGGTTCCTAAGCAGAATTGAACTAGATATGGCCGTGTGTGTAGGAAGCACAGTTCTTTTTTTCTGAGCAAGCTCACTGTTCGGACCCCATAGGAAACACAGTAGAGTAGAAGAGTGCTCTTTTCTCAAAAGCAGAGTGTGTTTCTTGTAAGGCGAGCTAGCGTTTGTTTCCCAGTCCTCAATGGAGTTGAGTCACATGCAGTTTTTTGTCCTACGAGCAAGAGTTGTTTTCTGGTAAGACGAGTCACTATTGTGCTCCAATGCCATACACAGTGCAAATAGCACTCACGTCTGTTCCCCGCAAGTACAGTGTATCGGACTGAAGAGGACCTACTGTTCTTGTTTGTTTCCTAAGCAGAGTTGAACTAGATATGGCCCGTGTGTGTAGAAAGCAGGTTCTTTTGTTCTGAGCAAGCTCACTGTTCGGACCCCATAGGAAACACAGTAGAGTAGAAGAGTGCTCTTTTCTCAACACCAGAGTGTGTTTCTTGTAAGTCGAGCTAGCGTTTGTTTCCCAGTCCTAAATGGAGTTGAGTCACATGCAGTTTTTGGTCCTACGAGCAAGAATTTTTTTCTGGTAAGACGAGTCACTATTGTGCTCCAATGCCAAACACAGTGCAAATAGCACTGGCGTCTGTTCCCCGCAAGTACAGTGTATCGGACTGAAGAGGAGCTACTGTTCTTGTCAGTTTTCTAAGCAGAGTTGAACTAGTTATGGCCCGTGTGTAGGAAGCACAGTTCTTTTGTTCTGAGAAAGTTCACTGTTCTGGCCCTATAGGAAACACAATAGAGTAAAAGAATGCTCTTTTCCCTAAAGCAGAGTGTGTTTCTTGTAAGGCGAGCTAGCGTTTGTTTCCCAGTCCTAAATGGAGATGAATCACATGCAGTTTCTAGTCCTACGAGCAAGAGTTGTTTTATGGTAAGAAGAGTCACTATTGCACTGCCATTGCCATACACAGGACAAATAGCACTGGCGTCTTTTCCCAGCAAGTACACTGTATTGTACAGAAGAGAATCTACTGTTCTTGTCAGGTTCCTAAGCAGAAGTGAACTAGATATGGCCGTGTGTGTAGGAAGCACAGTCTTAATGTTCTGAGCAAGTTCAATCTTCTGGCTCTATAGGAAACACAGTAGAGTAGAAGAGTGCTCTTTTCTCAAAAGCAGAGTGTGTTTCTTGGAAGTTGAGCTAGCGTTTGTTTCCTAGTCCTAAATGGAGTTGAGTCACATGCAGTTTTTTGTCCTACGAGCAAGAGTTGTTTTTGGTAAGACAAGTCACTATTGTGCTCCAATTGCCATACACAGTGCAAATAGCACTAGCGTCTGTTCCCTGCAAGTACAGTGTATTGGAAGGAAGAGGAGCTATTGTTCTTGTCAGTTTCCTAAGCAGAGTTGAACTAGATATGGCCCATGTGTGTAGGAAGCACAGTTCTTTTGTTCTGAGCAAGCTCACTGTTCGGACCCCATAGGAAACACAGTAGAGTAGAAGAATGCTCTTTTCTCTAAAGCAGATTGTGTTTCTTGTAAGGTGAGCCAGCTTTTGTTTCCCAGTCCTTAATGGAGTTGAATCACATGCAGTTTCTGGTCGTACAATTAAGAGTTGTTTTCTGGTAAGAAGAGTCACTATTGCGCTGCCATTGCCATACACAGGACAAATAGCACTGGCGTCTGTTCCCAGCAAGTACACTATATTGGACTGAAGAGGATCTACTGTTCTTGTCAGGTTCCTAAGCAGAATTGAACTAGATATGGCCGTGTGTGTAGGAAGCACAGTTCTTTTGTTCTGAGCAAGCTCACTGTTCGGACCCCATAGGAAACACAGTACAGTAGAAGAGTGCTCTTTTCTCAAAAGCAGAGTGTGTTTCATGTAAGGCGAGCTAGCATTTGTTTCCCAGTCCCAAATGGAGTTGAATCACATGCAGTTTCTGCTCTTATGAGCAAGAGTTGTTTTCTGGTAAGGAAAGTCACTATTGTGCTCCCATTGCCATACACAGTGCAAATAGCACTCGCATCTTTTCCCAGCAAGTACAGTGTATCAGACTGAAGAGGTGCTACTGTTCTTGTCAGTTTCCTAAGCAGAGTTGAACTAGATATGGCCCGTGTGTAGGAAGCACAGTTCTTTTGTTCTGAGCAAGCTCACTGTTCTGGCCCTATAGGAAACACAGTAGAGTAGAAGAGTGCTCTTTTCTCTAAAGCAGAGTGTGTTTCTTGTAAGGCGAGCTAGCATTTGTTTCCCAGTCCTAAATGGAGTTGAATCACATGCAGTTTCTGGTCCTACGAGCAAGAGTTGTTTTCTCGTAAGGAAAGTCACTATTGCTCTCCCATTGCCATACACAGTGCAAATAGCACTCACGTCTGTTCCCAGCAAGTACAGTGTATCGGACTGAAGAAGAGCTACTGTTCTTGTCAGTTTCCTAAGCAGAGTTGAACTAGTTATGGCCCGTGTGTAGGAAGCACAGTTCTTTTGTTCTGAGAAAGCTCACTGTTCTGGCCCTATAGGAAACACATTAGAGTAGAAGAGTGCTCTTTTCGCTAAAGCAGAGTGTGTTTCTTGTAAGGCGAGCTAGCGTTTGTTTCCCAGTACTAAACGGAGTTGAATCACATGCAGTTTCTAGTCCTATGAGCAAGAGTTGTTTTATGGTAAGAAGAGTCACTATTGCACTGCCTTTGCCATACACAGGACAAATAGCACTGGCGTCTGTTCCCAGCAAGTACAGTGTATTGTACAGAAGAGGATCTACTGTTCTTGTCAGGTTCCTAAGCAGAATTGAACTAGATATGGCCGTGTGTGTAGGAAGCACAGTTCTAATGTTCTGAGCAAGTTCAATCTTCTGGCTCTATAGGAAACACAGTAGAGTAAAAGAGTGCTCTTTTCTCAAAAGCAGAGTGTGTTTCTTGGAAGTCGAGCTAGCGTTTGTTTCCTAGTCCTAAATGGAGTTGAGTCACATGCAGTTTTTTGACCTACGAGCAAGAGTTGTTTTCTGGTAAGACAAGTTACTATTGGGCTCCAATTGCCATACACAGTGCAAGTAGCACTAGCGGCTGTTCCCTGCAAGTACAGTGTATTGGAAGGAAGAGGAGCTATTGTTCTTGTCAGTTTCCTAAGCAGAGTTGAACTAGATATGGCCCGTGTGTGTAGGAAGCACAGTTCTTTTGTTCTGAGCAAGCTCACTGTTCGGACCCCTTAGGAAACACAGTAGAGTAGAAGAGTGCTCTTTTCTCAAAAGCAGAGTGTGTTTCATGTAAGGCGAGCTAGCATTTGTTTCCCAGTCCTAAATGGAGTTAAGTCACATGCAGTTTCTGGTCTTACGAGCAAGAGTTGTTTTCTGGTAAGGAAAGTCACTATTGTGCTCCCATTGCCATACACAGTGCAAATAGCACTCGCGTCTGTTCCCAGCAAGTACAGTGTATCGGACTGAGGAGGTGCTACTGTTCTTGTCAGTTTCCTAAGCAGAGTTGAACTAGATATGGCCCTGTGTGTAGGAAGCACAGTCCTTTTGTTCTGAGCAAGCTCACTGTTCTGGCCCTATAGGAAACACAGTAGAGTAGAAGAGTGCTCTTTTCTCTAAAGCAGAGTGTGTTTCATGTAAGGCGAGCTAGCATTTGTTTCCCAGTCCTCAATGGAGTTGAGTCACATGCAGTTTTTTGTCCTACGAGCAAGAGTTGTTTTCTGGTAAGACGAGTCACTATTGTGCTCCAATGCCATACACAGTGCAAATAGCACTCACGTCTGTTTCCCGCAAGTACAGTGTATCGGACTGAAGAGGACCTACTGTTCTTGTTTGTTTCCTAAGCAGAGTTGAACTAGATATGGCCCGTGTGTGTAGAAAGCAGGTTCTTTTGTTCTGAGCAAGCTCACTGTTCGGACCCCATAGGAAACACAGTAGAGTAGAAGAGTGCTCTTTTCTCAACACCAGAGTGTGTTTCTTGTAAGTCGAGCTAGCGTTTGTTTCCCAGTCCTAAATGGAGTTGAGTCACATGCAGTTTTTGGTCCTACGAGCAAGAATTTTTTTCTGGTAAGACGAGTCACTATTGTGCTCCAATGCCAAACACAGTGCAAATAGCACTGGCGTCTGTTCCCCGCAAGTACAGTGTATCGGACTGAAGAGGAGCTACTGTTCTTGTCAGTTTTCTAAGCAGAGTTGAACTAGTTATGGCCCGTGTGTAGGAAGCACAGTTCTTTTGTTCTGAGAAAGTTCACTGTTCTGGCCCTATAGGAAACACAATAGAGTAAAAGAATGCTCTTTTCCCTAAAGCAGAGTGTGTTTCTTGTAAGGCGAGCTAGCGTTTGTTTCCCAGTCCTAAATGGAGATGAATCACATGCAGTTTCTAGTCCTACGAGCAAGAGTTGTTTTATGGTAAGAAGAGTCACTATTGCACTGCCATTGCCATACACAGGATAAATAGCACTGGTGTCTTTTCCCAGCAAGTACAGTGTATTGTACAGAAGATGATCTACTGTTCTTGTCAGGTTCCTAAGCAGAATTGAACTAGATATGGCCGTGTGTGTAGGAAGCACAGTCTTAATGTTCTGAGCAAGTTCAATCTTCTGGCTCTATAGGAAACACAGTAGAGTGGAAGAGTGCTCTTTTCTCAAAAGCAGAGTGTGTTTCTTGGAAGTGGAGCTAGCGTTTGTTTCCTAGTCCTAAATGGAGTTGAGTCACATGCAGTTTTTTGTCCTACGAGCAAGAGTTGTTTTTGGTAAGACAAGTCACTATTGTGCTCCAATTGCCATACACAGTGCAAATAGCACTAGCGTCTGTTCCCTGCAAGTACAGTGTATTGGAAGGAAGAGGAGCTATTGTTCTTGTCAGTTTCCTAAGCAGAGTTGAACTAGATATGGCCCATGTGTGTAGGAAGCACAGTTCTTTTGTTCTGAGCAAGCTCACTGTTCGGACCCCATAGGAAACACAGTAGAGTAGAAGAGTGCTCTTTTCTCAAAAGCAGAGTGTGTTTCTTGGAAGTCGAACTAGCGTTTGTTTCCCAGTCCTAAATGGAGTTGAGTCACATGCAGTTTTTTGTCTTACGAGCAAGAGTTGTTTTCTGGTAAGACATGTCACTATTGTGCTCCAATTGCCATACACACTGCAAATAGCACTCGCGTCTGTTCCCCGCAAGTACAGTGTATTGGACGGAAGAGGAGCTACTTTTCTTGTCAGTTTCCTAGGCAGAGTTGAACTAGATATGGCCCGTGTGTGTAGGAAGCAAAGTTCTTTTGTTCTGAGCAAGCTCACTGTTCGGACCCCATAGGAAACACAGTAGAGTAGAAGAGTGCTCTTTTCTCAAAAACAGAGTGTGTTTCATGTAAGTTGAGCTAGCATTTGTTTCCCAGTCCTAAATGGAGTTGAATCACATGCAGTTTCTGGTCTTACGAGCAAGAGTTGTTTTCTGGTAAGGAAAGTCACTATTGCACTCCCATTGCCATACACAGTGCAAATAGCATTCGCGTCTGTTCCCAGCAAGTACACTGTATCAGACTGAAGAGGTGCTACTGTTCTTGTCAGTTTCCTAAGCAGAGTTGAACTTGATATGGCCCGTGTGTAGGAAGCACAGTTCTTTTGTTCTGAGGAAGCTCGCTTTTCGGACCCCATAGGAAACACAGTAGAGTAGAATAGCGCTCTTTTCTCAAAAGCAGAGTGTGTTTCTTGTAAGGTGAGCTAGCGTTTGTTTCCCAGTCCTAAATGGATTTGAGTCACATGCAGATTTTGTCCTACGAGCAAGAGTTGTTTTCTGGTAAGACATGTCACTATTGTGCTCCAATTGCCAAACACAGTACAAATAGCACTCGCGTCTTTTCCCCGCAATTACAGTGTATTGGACTGAAGAGGAGCTACTGTTCTTGTCAGTTTCCTAAGCAGAGTTGAACTAGATATGGCCGTGTGTATAGGAAGCACAATTTTTTTTGTTCTGAGCAAGCTCACTGTTTGAACCCCATAGGAAACACAGTAGAGTAGAAGAGTGCTCTTTTCTCAAAAGCAGAGTGTGTTTCTTGTAAGGCGAGCTAGAGTTTGTTTCCCAGTCCTAAATGTAGTTGAGTCAAATGCAGTTTTTTGTCCTATGAGCCAGAGTTGTTTTCTGGTAAGACGAGACACTATTGTGCTCCAATTGCCCTACAAAGTGCAAATAGCACTCGTGTCTATTCCCAGCAAGTACAGTGTATTGTAATGAAGAGGATCTACTGTTCTTTTTAGTTTCCTAAGCAGATTTGAACTAGATATGGCCCATGTGTGTAGGAAGCACAGTTCTTTTGTTCTGAGCAAGCTCACTGTTCTGACCCCATAGGAAACACACTAGAGTAGAAGAGTGCTCTTTTCTCAAAAGCAGAGTGTGTTTCTTGTAAGGCAAGCTAGTGTTTGTTTCCTAGTCCTAAATGCAATTGAATCACATGCAGTTTCTGGTTCTACAAACAAGAGTTGTTTTCTGGTAAGGAAAGTCACTATTGCGCTCCCATTGCCATTCACAGTGCAAATAGCACTCGCGTCTGTTCCCAACAAGTACAGTGTATTGGACTGAAGAGGTGCTACTGTTCTTGTCAGTTTCCTAAGCAGAGTTGAACTAGATATGGCCCGTGTGTAGGAAGCACAGTTCTTTTGTTCTGAGCAAGCTCACTGTTCTGGCCCTATAGGAAACACAGTAGAGTAGAAGAGTGCTCTTTTCTCTAAAGCAGAGTGTGTTTCTTGTAAGGTGAGCCAGTTTTTGTTTCCCAGTCCTAAATGGAGTTGAATCACATGCAGTTTCTGGTCCTACAAGCAAGAGTTGTTTTCTGGTAAGAAGAGTCACTATTGCGCTGCCATTGCCATACACAGAACAAACAGCACTGGCGTCTGTTCCCAGCAAGTACAGTGTATTGGACTATAGAGGATCTACTGTTCTTGTCAGGTTCCTAAGCAGAATTGAACTAGATATGGCCTTGTCTGTAGGAATCACAGTTCTTTTTTTCTGAACAAGCTCACTGTTCGGACCACATAGGAAACACAGTAGAGTAGAAGAGTGCTCTTTTCTCAAAAGCAGAGTGTGTTTCTTGTAAGGCGAGCTAGCGTTTGTTTCCCAGTCCTAAGTGGAGTTGAGTCACATGCAGTTTTTTTTCCTATGAGCAAGAGTTGTTTTCTGGTGAGACGAGTCACTCTTGTGCTCCAATGCCAAACACAGTGCAAATAGCACTGGCGTCTGTTCCCCGCAAGTACAGTGTATCGGACTGAAGAGGAGCTACTGTTCTTGTTTGTTTCCTAAGCAGAGTTGAACTAGATATGGCCCGTGTGAGTAGAAAGCACAGTTCTTTTGTTCTGAGCAAGCTCACTGTTCGGACCCCATAGGAAACACAGTAGAGTAGAAGAGTGCTCTTTTCTCAAAAGCAGAGTGTGTTTCTTGTAAGGCGAGCTAGCATTTGTTTCCCAGTCCTAAATGGAGTTGATTCACATGCAGTTTCTGGTCCTACGAGCAAGAGTTGTTTTCTGGTAAGGAAAGTCACTATTGTGCTCCCAAGCCATACACAGTGCAAATAGCACTCGCGTCTGTTCCCAGCAAGTACAGTGTAATGGACTGAAGAGGACCTACTGTTCTTGTCAGTTTTCTAAGCAGAGTTCAACTAGTTATGGCCCGTGTGTAGGAAGCACAGTTCTTTTGTTCTGAGAAAGCTCACTGTTCTGGCCCTATAGGAAACACAGTAGAGTAGAAGAGTGCTCTTTTCCCTAAAGCAGAGTGTGTTTTTTGTAAGTCGAGCTAGCGTTTGTTTCCCAGTCCTAAATGGAGATGAATCACATGCAGTTTCTAGTCCTACGAGCAAGAGTTGTTTTATGGTAAGAAGAGTCACTATTGCACTGTCATTGCCATACACAGGACAAATAGCACTGGCGTCTGTTCCCAGCAAGTACAGTGTTTTGTACAGAAGAGGATCTACTGTTCTTCTCAGGTTCCTAAGCAGAATTGAACTAGATATGGCCGTGTATGTAGGAAGCACAGTCTTAATGTTCTGAGCAAGTTCAATCTTCTGGCTCTATAGGAAACACAGTAGAGTAGAAGAGTGCTCTTTTCTCAAAAGCAGAGTGTGTTTCTTGGAAGTCGAGCTAGCGTTTGTTTCCCAGTCTTAAATGGAGTTGAATCACATGCAGTTTCTATTCCTACGAGCAAGGGTTGTTTTATGGTAAGAAGAGTCACTATTGCGCTGCCATTGCCATACACAGGACAAATAGCACTGGTGTCTGTTCCCAGCAAGTACAGTGTATTGCCCAGAAGAGGATCTACTGTTCTTGTCAGGTTCCTAAGCAGAATTGAACTAGATATGGCCGTGTGTGTAGGAAGCACAGTTCTAATGTTCTGAGCAAGTTCACTCTTCTGGCTCTATAGGAAACACAGTAGAGTAGAAGAGTGCCTTTTTCTCAAAAACAGAGTGTGTTTCTTGGAAGTAGAGCTAGCGTTTGTTTCCTAGTCCTAAATGGAGTTGAGTCACATGCACTTTTTTGTCCTACGAGCAAGAGTTGTTTTCTGGTAAGACAAGTCATTATTGTGCTCCAATTGCCATACACAGTGCAAATAGCACTCGCGTCTGTTCCCTGCAAGTACAGTGTATTGGAAGAAAGAGGATCTACTGTTCTTGTCAGGTTCCTAAGCAGAAGTGAACTAGATATGGCCGTGTGTGTAGGAAGCACAGTTCTTTTGTTCTGAGCAAGCTCACTGTTCGGACCCCATAGTAAACACAGTAGAGTAGAAGAGTGCTCTTTTCTCAAAAGCAGAGTGTGTTTCTTGTAAGTCGAGCTAGCGTTTGTTTCCCAGTCCTAAATGGAGTTGAGTCACATGCAGTTTTTTGTCCTACGAGCAAGAGTTGTTTTCTGGTAAGACGAGTCACTATTGTGCTCCAATGCCATACACAGTGCAAATAGCACTCGCGTCTGTTCCCCGCAAGTACAGTGTATCAGACTGAAGAGGAGCTACTGTTCTTGTTTGTTTCCTAAGCAGAGTTGAACTAGATATGGCCCGTGTGTGTAGAAAGCACAGTTCTTTTGTTCTGAGCAAGCTCACTGTTCGGACACTAAAGGAAACACAGTAGAGTAGAAGAGTGCTCTTTTCTCAAAAGCAGAGTGTGTTTCTTGTAAGGCGAGCTAGCATTTGTTTCCCAGTCCTAAATGGAGTTGAATCACATGCAGTTTCTGGTCCTACGTGCAAGAGTTGTTTTCTCGTAAGGAGAGTCACTATTGCTCTCCCATTGCCTTACACAGTGCAAATAGCACTCACGTCTGTTCCCAGCAAGTACAGTGTATCGGACTGAAGAGGAGCTACTGTTCTTGTCAGTTTCCTAAGCAGAGTTGAACTAGTTATGTACCGTGTGTAGGAAGCACAGTTCTTTTGTTCTGAGAAAGCTTACTGTTCTGGCCCTATAGGAAACACATTAGAGTAGAAGAGTGCTCTTTTCCTTAAAGCAGAGTGTGTTTCTTGTAAGGCGAGCTAGCGTTTGTTTCCCAGTACTAAACGGAGTTGTATCACATGCAGTTTCTAGTCCTACGAGCAAGAGTTGTTTTATGGTAAGAAGAGTCACTATTGCACTGCCTTTGCCATACACAGGACAAATAGCACTGGCGTCTGTTCCCAGCAAGTACAGTGTATTGTACAGAAGAGGATCTACTGTTCTTGTCAGGTTCCTAATCAGAATTGAACTAGATATGGCCGTGAGTGTAGGAAGCACAGTTCTAATGTTCTGAGCAAGTTCAATCTTCTGGCTCTATAGGAAACACAGTAGAGTAAAAGAGTGCTCTTTTCTCAAAAGCAGAGTGTGTTTCTTGGAAGTGGAGCTAGCGTTTGTTTCCTAGTCCTAAATGGAGTTGAGTCACATGCAGTTTTTTGTCCTACGAGCAAGAGTTGTTTTCTGGTAAGACAAGTTACTATTGTGCTCCAATTGCCATACACAGTGCAAATAGCACTAGCGTCTGTTCCCTGCAAGTACAGTGTATTGGAAGGAAGAGGAGCTATTGTTCTTGTCAGTTTCCTAAGCAGAGTTGAACTAGATATGGCCCATGTGTATAGGAAGCACAGTTCTTTTGTTCTGAGCAAGCTCACTGTTTGGACCCCTTAGGAAACACAGTAGAGTAGAAGAGTGCTCTTTTCTCAAAAGCAGAGTGTGTTTCATGTAAGGTGAGCTAGCATTTGTTTCCCAGTCCTAAATGGAGTTAAGTCACATGCAGTTTCTGGTCTTACGAGCAAGAGTTGTTTTCTGGTAAGGAAAGTCACTATTGAGCTCCCATAGCCATACACAGTGCAAATAGCACTCGCGTCTGTTCCCAGCAAGTACAGTGTATCGGACTGAAGAGGTGCTACTGTTCTTGTCAGTTTCCTAAGCAGAGTTGAACTAGATATGGCCCTGTGTGTAGGAAGCACAGTCCTTTTGTTCTGAGCAAGCTCAGTGTTCTGGCCCTATAGGAAACACAGTAGAGTAGAAGAGTGCTCTTTTCTCTAAAGCAGAGTGTGTTTCATGTAAGGCGAGCTAGCATTTGTTTCCCAGTCCTAAATGGAGTTGAATCTCATGCAGTTTCTGGTCTTACGAGCAAGAGTTGTTTTCTGGTAAGGAAAGTCACTATTGCGCTCCCATTGCCATTCACAGTGCAAATAGCACTCGCGTCTGTTCCCAGCAAGTACAGTGTTGGACTGAAGACGAGCTACTCTTCTTGTCAAGTTCCTAAGCAGAGGTGAACTAGATATGGCCCATGTGTGTAGGAAGCACAGTTCTTTTGTTCTGAGCAAGCTCACCGTTCTGGCCCTATAGGAAACACAGTAGAGTAGAAGAGTGCTCTTTTCTCTAAAGCAGAGTGTGTTTCTTGTAAGGCGAGCTAGAGTTTGTTTCCCAGTCCTAAATGGAGTTGAAACACATGCAGTTTCTGGTCCTACGAGCAAGAGTTGTTTTATGGTAAGAATAGTCACTATTGCGCTGCTATTGCCATACACAGGACAAATAGCACTGGCGTCTGTTCCCAGCAAGTACAGTGTATTGGACTAAAGGGTATCTACTGTTCTTGTCAGGTTCCTAAGCAGAGTTGAACTAGATATGGCCCGTGTGTGTAGGAAACACAGTTCTTTTGTTCTGAGCAAGCTCACTGTTCGGACCCCATAGGAAACACAGTAGACTAGAAGAGTGCTCTTTTCTCAAAAGCAGAGTGTGTTTCATGTAAGGCGAGGTAGCGTTTGTTTCCCAGTCCTAAATGGAGTTGAATCACATGTAATTTCTGGTCTTATGAGCAAGAGTTGTGTTCTGGTAAGGAAAGTCACTATTACACTCCCATTGCCATACACAGTGCAAATAGCACTGGCGTCTGTTCCCAGCAAGTACAGTGTATTGGACTGAAGAGGAGCTACTGTTCTTGTCAGTTTCCTAAGCAGAGTTGAACTAGATATGGCCCGTGTGTGTTGGAAGCTCAGTTCTTGTGTTCTGAGCAAGCTCACTGTTCTGGCCCTTTAGGAAACACAGTACAGTAGAAGAGTGCTGTTTTCCCTAAAGCAGAGTGTGTTTCTTGTAGGGAAAGCTAGCGTTTGTTTCCTAGTCCTAAATGGAGTTGAATCACATGCAGTTTCTGGTCCTACGCACAAGAGTTGTTTTCTGGTAAGGAAAGTCACTATTGTGCTCCCATTGCCATACACAATGCAAATAGCACTCGCGTCTGTTCCCAGCAAGTACAGTGTTGGACTGAAGAGGAGCTACTGTTCTTGTGAGGTTCCTAAGCAGAGTTGAACGAGATATGTTCTGTGTGTGTAGGAAGCACAGTTCTTTTGTTCTGAGCAAGCTCACTGTTTGGACCCCATAGGAAACACAGTAGACTAGAAGAGTGCTTCTTTCTCTAAAGCAGAGTGTATTTCTTGTAAGGCGAGGTAGCGTTTGTTTCCCAGTCCTAAATGGAGTTGAATCCCATGCAGTTTCTGGTACTATGAGCAAGAGTTCTTTTCTGGTAAGGAAAGTCACTATTGCGCTGCCATTGCCATACACAGGACAAATAGCACTGGCGTTTGTTGCCAGCAAGTACAGTGTATTGGACTGAAGAGGATCTACTGTTCTTGTCCGGTTCCTAAGCAGACTTGAACTAGATATGGCCGTGTGTGTAGGAAGCACAATTTTTTTTGTTCTGAGCAAGCTCACTGTTTGGACCCCATAGGAAACACAGTAGAGTAGAAGAGTGCTCCTTTCTCTAAAGCAGAGTGTGTTTCTTGTAAGGCGAGCTAGCGTTTGTTTCCCAGTCCTAAATGCAGTTGAAACACACGCAGTTTCTGGTCCTACGAGCAAGAGTTGTTTTATGGTAAGAATGGTCACTATTGCGCTGCCATTGCCATACACAGGACAAATAGCACTGGCGTCTGTTAGCAGCAAGTACAGTGTATTGGACTAAAGGGGATCTACTGTTCTTGTCAGGTTCCTAAGCAGAGTTGAACTAGATATGGCCCGTGTGTGTAGGAAGAACAGTTAATATGTTCTGAGCAAGCTCACTGTTCTGGCCCTATAGGAAACACAGTAGACTAGAAGAGGGCTCCTTTCTCTAAAGCAGAGTTTGTTTCTTGTAAGGCGAGCTAGCGTTTGTTTCCCAGTCCTAAATGGAGTTGAATTCCATGAAGTTTCTGGTACTATGAGCAAGAGTTGTTTTCTGGTAAGGAAAGTCACTATTGCGCTGCCATTGCCATACACAGGACAAATAGCACTGGCGTCTGTTGCCAGCAAGTACAGTGTATTGGACTGAAGAGGATCTACTGTTCTTGTCAGGTTCCTAAGCAGACTTGAACTAGATATGGCCGTGTGTATAGGAAGCACAATTTTTTTTGTTCTGAGCAAGCTCACTGTTTGCACTCCATAGGAAACACAGTAGAGTAGAAGAGTGCTCTTTTCTCAAAAGCAGAGTGTGTTTCTTGTAAGGCGAGCTAGCGTTTGTTTCCCAGTCCTAAATGGAGTTGAATCACATGCAGTTTCTGGTCCTACGAGCAAGAGTTTTTTTCTGGTAAGGAAAGTCACTATTGCGCTCCCATTGCCATACTCAGTGCAAATAGCACTCTCGTCTGTTCCTAGCAAGTACAGTGTATCGGACTGAAGAGGAGCTCCTGTTCTTGTCAGTTTCCTAAGCAGAGTTGAACTAGATATGGCCCGTGTGTGTAGGAAGCACAGTTTTTTTGTTCTGAGCAAGCTCACCGTTCTGGCTCTATGGAAAACACAGTAGAATAGAAGAGTGCTCTTTTCTCAAAAGCAGAGTGTGTTTCTTGTAAGGCGAGCTAGAGTTTGTTTCCCAGTCTTAAATGGAGTTGAGTCACATGCAGTTTTTTGTCCTATGAGCAAGAGTTGTTTTCTGGTAAGATGAGTCACTATTGTGCTCCCATTGCCATACACAGTGCAAATAGCACTCGCGTCTGTTCCCAGCAAGTACAGTGTTGGACTGAAGAGGAGCTACTGTTCTTGTCAGTTTCCTAAGCAGAGTTGAACTACATATGGTCCGTGTGTGTAGGAAGCACAGTTCTTTTGTTCTGAGCAAGCTCACTGTTTGGACCCCATAGGAAACACAGTAGAGTAGAAGAGTGCTCCTTTCTCTAAAGCAGAGTGTGTTTATTGTAAGGCGAGCTAGCATTTGTTTCCCAATCCTAAATGGAGTTGAATCCCATGCAGTTTTATGTACTAGGAGCAAGAGTTGTTTTCTGGTAAGGAAAGTCACTATTTCGCTGCCATTGCCATACACAGGACAAATAGCACTGGCGTCTGTTGCCAGCAAGTACAGTGTATTGGACTGAAGAGGATCTACTGTTCTTGTCAGGTTCCTAAGCAGACTTGAACTAGATATGGCCGTGTGTGTAGGAAGCACAATTTTTTTTTGTTCTGAGCAAGCTCACTGTTTGGACCCCATAGGAAACACAGTAGAGTAGAAGAGTGCTCTTTTCTCAAAAGCAGACTGTGTTTCTTGTAAGGCGAGCTAGCGTTTGTTTCCCAGTCCTAAATGGAGTTGAATCACATACAGTTTCTGGTCCTAAAAGCAAGAGTTGTTTTCTGGTAAGGAAAGTCACTATTGCACTCCTATTGCCATATACAGTGCAAATAGCACTCGCGTCTGTTCCCAGCAAGTACAGTGTATCGGACTGAAGAGGAGCTACTGTTCTTGTCAGTTTCCTAAGCAGATTTGAACTAGATATGGCCCGTGTGTAGGAAGCGCAGTTCTTTTGTTCTGAGCAAGCTCACTGTTCTGGCCCTATAGGAAACACAGTAGAGTAGAAGAATGCTCTTTTCTCTAAAGCAGAGTGTGTATCTTGTAAGGCAAACTAGCGTTTGTTTCCCAGTCCTAAATGGAGGTGAAACACATGCAGTTTCTGGTCCTATGAGCAAGAGTTCTTTTATGGTAAGAATAGTCACTATTGCGCTGGCATTGCCATACACAGAACAAATAGTACTGGCGTCTGTTCCCAGCAAGTACAGTGTTGGACTGAAGAGCAGCTACTGTTCTTGTCAGGTTCCTCAGCAGAGTTGAACTACATATGGTCCGTGTGTGTAGAAAGCACAGTTATTTTGTTCTGAGCAAGCTCACTGTTTGGACCCCATAGGAAACACAGTATTGTAGAAGAGTGCTTTTTTTTCTAAATCAGAGTGTGTTTCTTGTAAGGCGAGCTAGCGTTTGTTTCCCAGTCCTAAATGGAGTTGAAACACACGCAGTTTCTGGTACTATGAGTAAGAGATGTTTTCTGGTAAGGAAAATCACTATTGCGCTGCCATTGCCATACACAGGACAAATAGCACTGGCATCTGTTGCCAGCAAGTACAGTGTATTGGACTGAAGAGGAGCTACTGTTCTTGTCAGATTCCTAAGCAGACTTGAACTAGATATGGCCGTGTGTGTAGGAAGCACAGTTCTTTTTTTCTGAGCAAGCTCACTGTTCGGACCCCATAGGAAACACAGTAGAGTAGAAGAGTGCTCTTTTCTCAAAAGCAGAGTGTGTTTCTTGTAAGGCGAGCTAGTGTTTGTTTCCCAGTCCTCAATGGAGTTGAGTCACATGCAGTTTTTTGTCCTACGAGCAAGAGTTGTTTTCTGGTAAGACGAGTCACTATTGTGCTCCAATGCCATACACAGTGCAAATAGCACTCACGTCTGTTCCCCGCAAGTACAGTGTATCGGACTGAAGAGGACCTACTGTTCTTGTTTGTTTCCTAAGCAGAGTTGAACTAGATATGGCCCGTGTGTGTAGGAAGCACAGTTCTTTTGTTCTGAGCAAGCTCACTGTTCTGGCCCTATGGGAAACACAGTAGAGTAGAAGAGTGTTCTGTTCTCAAAAGCAGAGTGTGTTTATTGTAAGGCGAGCTAGAGTTTGTTTCCCAGTCCTAAATGGAGTTGAATCACATGCAGTTTCTGGTCCTACGAGCAAGAGTTGTTTTCTGGTAAGGAAAGTCACTATTGCGCTCCCATTGCCATACACAGTGCAATAGCACTCCCGTCTGTTCCTAGCAATCATAGTGTATTGCACTGAAGAGGAGCTACTGTTCTTCTCAGTTTCCTAAGCAGAATTGAACTAGATATGGCCCGTGTGTGTAGGAAGCACAGTTCTTTTGTTCTGAGCAAGCTCACTGTTCTGGCCCTATGGGAAACACAGTAGAGTAGAAGAGTGTTCTGTTCTCAAAAGCAGAGTTTGTTTCTTGTAAGGCGGGCTAGAGTTTGTTTCTCAGTCCTAAATGTAGTTGAGTCACATGCAGTTTTTTGTCCTATGAGCAAGAGTTGTTTTCTGGTAAGACGAGTCACTATTGTGCTCCAATTGCCCTACACAGTGCAAATAGCACTCGCGTCTGTTCCCAGCAAGTACAGTGTATGGGACTGAAGAGGATCTACTGTTCTTTTCAGTTTCCTAAGCAGAGTTGACCTAGATATGGCCCATGTGTGTAGGAAGCACAGTTCTTTTGTTCTGAGCAAGCTCACTGTTTGGACCCCATAGGAAACACTGTAGAGTAGAAGAGTACTCTTTTCTCAAAAGCAGAGTGTGTTTCACGTAAGGCAAGCTAGCATTTGTTTGCCAGTCCTAAATGGAGTTGAATCACATGCACTTTCTGGTCCTAGGAGCAAGAGTTGTTTTCTGGTAAGGAAAGTCCCTATTGTGCTCCCATTGCCATATACAGTGCAAATAGCACTGGCGTCTGTTCCCAGCAAGTACAGTGTATCGGACTGAAGAGGAGCTACTGTTCTTGTCAGTTTCCTAAGCAGAGTTGAACTAGATACGGCCCGTGTGTGTAGGAAGCACAGTTATTATGTTCTGAGCAAGCTCACTGTTCTGGCCCTATAGGAAACACAGTAGAGTAGAAGAGTGCTCTTTTCTCAAAAGCAGGGTGTGTTTCTTCTAAGGCAAGCTAGCGTTTTTTTCCCAGTCCTAAATGGAGTTGAATCACATGCAGTTTCTGGTCCTACGAGCAAGAGTTGTTTTCTGTTAAGGAAAGTCACTATTGCGCTCCCATTTCCATACACAGTGCAAATAGCACTTGCGTCTGATCCCAGCAAGTACAGTGTATCGGACTGAAGAGGAGCTACTGGTCTTTCAGTTTCCTAAGCAGAGTTGATCTAGATATGCCCCGTGTGTGTGGGAAGCACAGTTCTTTTGTTCTGAGCAAGTTCACCGTTCTGGCCCTATGGGAAACACAGTAGAGTAGAAGAGTGCTCTTTTCTCAAAAGCAGAGTGTGTTTCTTGTAAGGCGAGCTAGAGTTTGTTTCCCAGTCCTAAATGGAGTTGAGTCACATGCAGTTTTTCGTCCTACGAGCAAGAGTTGTTTTCTGGTAAGACGAGTCACTATTGTGCTCCCATTGCCATACACAGTGCAAATAGCACTCGCGTCTGTTCCCAGCAAGTACAGTGTATTGGACTGAAGAGGATCTACTGTTCTTTTCAGTTTCCTAAGCAGAGTTGACCTAGATATGGCCCATGTTTGTAGGAAGCACAGTTCTTTTGTTCTGAGCAAGCTCACTGTTTGGACCCCATAGGAAACACTGTAGAGTAGAAGAGTACTCTTTTCTCAAAAGCAGAGTGTGTTTCACGTAAGGCAAGCTAGCATTTGTTTGCCAGTCCTAAATGGAGTTGAATCACATGCACTTTCTGGTCCTAGGAGCAAGAGTTGTTTTCTGGTAAGGAAAGTCCCTATTGTGCTTCCATTGCCATATACAGTGCAAATAGCACTGGCGTCTGTTCCCAGCAAGTACAGTGTATCGGACTGAAGAGGAGCTACTGTTCTTGTCAGTTTCCTAAGCAGAGTTGAACTAGATACGGCCCGTGTGTGTAGGAAGCACAGTTATTATGTTCTGAGCAAGCTCACTGTTCTGGCCCTATAGGAAACACAGTAGAGTAGAAGAGTGCTCTTTTCTCAAAAGCAGGGTGTGTTTCTTCTAAGGCAAGCTAGCGTTTTTTTTCCCAGTCCTAAATGGAGTTGAATCACATGCAGTTTCTGGTCCTACGAGCAAGAGTTGTTTTCTGTTAAGGAAAGTCACTATTGCGCTCCCATTTCCATACACAGTGCAAATAGCACTCGCGTCTGATCCCAGCAAGTACAGTGTATCGGACTGAAGAGGAGCTACTGGTCTTTCAGTTTCCTAAGCAGAGTTAATCTAGATATGCCCCGTGTGTGTGGGAAGCACAGTTCTTTTGTTCTGAGCAAGTTCACCGTTCTGGCCCTATGGGAAACACAGTAGAGTAGAAGAGTGCTCTTTTCTCAAAAGCAGAGTGTGTTTCTTGTAAGGCGAGCTAGAGTTTGTTTCCCAGTCCTAAATGGAGTTGAGTCACATGCAGTTTTTTGTCCTACGAGCAAGAGTTGTTTTCTGGTTAAACGAGTCACTATTGTGCTCCCATTGCCATACACAGTGCAAATAGCACTCGCGTCTGTTCCCAGCAAGTACAGTGTATTGGACTGAATAGGATCTACTTTTCTTTTCAGTTTCCTAAGCAGAGGTGAACTAGATATTGCCCATGTGTGTAGGAAGCACAGTTCTTTTGTTCTGAGGAAGCTCACTGTTCTGGACCTATAGGAAACACAGTAGAGTAGAAGAATACTCTTTTTTCTAAAGTAGAGTGTGTATCTTGTAAGGCGAGCTAGCGTTTGTTTCCCAGTCCTAAATGGAGGTGAAACACATGCAGTTTCTGGTCCTATGAGCAAGATTTGTTTTATGGTAAGAATAGTCACTATTGCGCTGCCATTGCCATACACAGGACAAATAGCACTGGCGTCTGTTCCCAGCAAGTACAGTGTACTGGACTAAAGGGGATCTACTGTTCTTGTCAGGTTCCTAAGCAGAGTTGAACTAGATATGGCCCGTGTGTGTAGGAAGCACAGTTATTATGTTCTGAGCAAGCTCACTGTTCTGTCCCTATAGGAAACACAGTAAAGTAGAAGAGTGCTCTTTTCTCTAAAACAGAGTGTGTTTCTTGTAAGGCAAGCTAGCGTTTGTTTCCTAGTCCTAAATGGAGTTGAATCACATGCAGTTTCTGGACCTACGAACAAGAGTTGTTTTCTGGTAAGGAAAGACACGATTGTGCTCCCATTGCCATACACAGTGCAAATAGCACTCGCGTCTGTTCCCAGCAAGTACAGTGTTGGACTGAAGAGGAGCTACTTTTCTTGTCAGGTTCCTAAGCACAGTTGAACTACATATGGTCCGTGTGTGTAGGAAGCACAGTTCTTTTGTTCTGAGCAAGCTCACTGTTTGGACCCCATAGGAAACACAGTATTGTAGAAAAGTGCTCTTTAATCTAAAGCAGAGTGTGTTTCTTGTAAGGCGAGCTAGCGTTTGTTTCCCTGTCCTAAATGGAGTTGAAACACATGCAGTTTCTGGTATTATGAGCAAGAGTTGGTTTCTGGTAAGGAAAGTCACTATTGCGCTGCCATTGCCATACACAGGACAAATAGCACTGGCATCTGTTGCCAGCAAGTACAGTGTATTGGACTGAAGAGGAGCTACTGTTCTTGTCAGGTTCCTAAGCAGACTTGAACTAGATATGGCCGTGTGTGTAGGAAGCACAATTTTTTTTTGTTCTGAGCAAGCTCACTGTTCTGGACCTATAGGAAACACAGTAGAGTAGAAGAGTGCTCTTTTCTCAAAAGCAGAGTGTGTTTCTTGTAAGGTGAGCTAGCGTTTATTTCCCAGTCCTAAATGGAGTTGAATCACATGCAGTTTCTGGTCCTACGAGCAAGAGTTGTTTTCTCGTAAGGAAAGTCACTATTGCGCTCCCATTGCCATACACAGTGCAAATAGCACTCCCGTCTCTTCCTAGCAAGTATAGTGTATTGGACTGAAGAGGAGCTACTGTTCTTCTCAGTTTCCTAAGCAGAGTTGAACTAGATATGGCCCGTGTGTGTAGGAAGCACAGTTATTATGTTCTGAGCAAGCTCACTGTTCTGGCCCTATAGGAAACACAGTAGAGTAGAAGAGTGCTCTTTTCTCAAAAGCACGGTGTGTTTCTTGTAAGGCAAGCTAGCGTTTTTTTCCCAGTCCTAAATGGAGTTGAATCACATGCAGTTTCTGGTCCTACGAGCAAGAGTTGTTTTCTGTTAAGGAAAGTCAATATTGCGCTCCCAATGCCATACACAGTGCAAATAGCACTCGCATCTGATCCCAGCAAGTACAGTGTATCAGACTGAAGAGGAGCTACTGTTCTTTGAGTTTCCTAAGCAGAGTTGAACTAGATATGCCCCGTGTGTGTAGGAAGCACAGTTCTTTTGTTCTGAGCAAGTTCACCCTTCTGGCCCTATGGGAAACACAGTAGAGTAGAAGAGTGCTCTTTTCTCAAAAGCAGGGTGTGTTTCTTGTAAGGCGAGCTAGAGTTTGTTTCCCAGTCCTAAATGGAGTTGAGTCACATGCAGTTTTTTGTCCTACGAGCAAGAGTTGTTTTCTGGTAAGACGAGTCACTATTGTGCTCCCATTGACATACACAGTGCAAATAGCACTCGCGTCTGTTCCCAGCAAGTACAGTGTATTTGACTGAAGAGGAGCTACTGTTTTTGTCAGGTTCCTAAGCAGAGTTGAACTACATATGGTCCGTGTGTGTAGGAAGCACAGTTCTTTTGTTCTGAGCAAGCTCACTGTTTGGACCCCATAGGAAACACAGTAGAGTAGAAGAGTGCTCCTTTCTCTAAAGCAGAGTGTGTTTCTTGTAAGGCGAGCTAGCGTTTGTTTCCCAGTCCTAAATGGAGTAGAATATCATGCCGTTTCTGGTCCTATGAGCAAGAGTTGTTTTCTGGTAAGGAAAGTCACTATTGCGCTGCCATTGCCATACACAGGACAAATAGCACTGGCGTCTGTTGCCAGCAAGTACAGTGTATTGGACTGAAGACGATCTACTGTTCTTGTCAGGTTCCTAAGCAGACTTGAACTAGATATGGCCGTGTGTGTAGGAAGCACAATTTTTTTTTCTTCTGAGCAAGCTCACTGTTTGGACCCCATAGGAAACACAGTAGAGTAGAAGAGTGCTCTTTTCTCAAAATCCGACTGTGTTTCTTGTAAGGCGAGCTAGCGTTTGTTTCCTACTCCTAAATGGAGTTGAATCACATGCAGTTTCTGGTCCTACGAGCAAGAGTTGTTTTCCGGTTAAGAAAGTCACTATTGCACTCCTATTGCCATATACAGTGCAAATAGCACTCGCGTCTGTTCCCAGCAAGTACAGTGTATCGGACTGAAGAGGAGCTACTGTTCTTTTCAGTTTCCTAAGCAGAGGTGAACTAGATATGGCCCGTGTGTAGGAAGCACAGTTCTTTTTTTCTGAGCAAGCTCACTGTTCTGGACCTATAGGAAACACAGTAGAGTAGGAGAATGCTCTTTTCTCTAAAGCAGAGTGTGTATCTTGTAAGGCGAGCTAGCGTTTGTTTCCCAGTCCTAAATGGAGGTGAAACACATGTAGTTTGTGGTCCTATGTGCAAGAGTTGTTTTATGGTAAGAATTGTCACTATTGCGCTGCCATTGCCATACACAGGACAAATAGCACAGGCGTCTGTTCCCAGCAAGTACAGTGTATTGGACTAAAGGGGATATATTGTTCTTGTCAGGTTCCTAAGCAGAGTTGAACTAGATATGGCCCGTGTGTGTAGGAAGCACAGTTATTATGTTCTGAGCAAGCTCACTGTTCTGTCCCTATAGGAAACACAGTAGAGTAGAAGAGTGCTCTTTTCTCTAAAGCAGAGTGTGTTTCTTGTAAGGCAAGCTAGCGTTTGTTTCCTAGTCCTAAATGGAGTTGAATCACATGCAGTTTCTGGTCCTACAAACAAGAGTTGTTTTCTGGTAAGGAAAGTCACTATTGTGCTCCCATTGCCATACACAGTGCAAATAGCACTCACGTCTGTTCCCAGCAAGTACAGTGTTGGACTGAAGAGGAGCTACTGTTCTTGTCAGTTTCCTAAGCAGAGTTGAACTAGATATGGCCCGTGTGCATAGGAAGCTCAGTTCTTATGTTCTGAGCAAGCTCACTGTTCTGGCCCTATAGGAAACACAGTAGAGTAGAAGAGTATTCTTTTCTCTAAAGCAGAGTGTGTTTCTTGTAGGGCAAGCTAGCGTTTGTTTCCTAGTCCTAAATGGAATTGAATCACATGCAGTTTCTGGTTTTACGCACAAGAGTTGTTTTCTGGTAAGGAAAGTCACTATTGCGCGCCCATTGCCATACACAGTGCAAATAGCACTCGCGTCTGGTCCCAGCATGTACAGTGTATTGGACTGAAGAGGATCTACTGTTCTTGTCAGTTTCCTAAGCAGTGTTGAACTAGATATGGCCCGTGTGTGTAGGAAGCACAGTTCTTTTGTTCTGAGCAAGCTTACTGTTCAGACCCCATAGGAAACACAGTAGAGTAGAAGAGTGCTCTTTTCTCAAAAGCAGAGTGTGTTTCTTTTAAGGCGAGCTAGTGTTTGTTTCCCAGTCCTAAATGGAGTTGAATCCCATGCAGTTTCTGTTCCTATGAGCAAGAGTTGTTTTCTGGTAAGAAGAGTCACTATTGCGCTCCCATTTTCATACAAAGGGCAAATAGCACTGGCGTCTGTTCCCAGCATGTACAGTGTATTGGACTGAAGAGGATCTACTGTTCTTGTCAGTTGGCTAACCAGAATTGAACTAGATATGGCCGTGTGTGTAGGAAGCACAGTTCTTTTGTTCTGAGCAAGCTTACTGTTCAGACCACATAGGAAACACAGTAGAGTAGAAGAGTGCTCTTTTCTCAAAAGCAGAGTGTGTTTCTTGTAAGGGGAGCTAGCGTTTGTTTCCCAGTCCTAAATGGAGTTGAATCACATGCAGTTGTTGGTCCCAGGAGCAAGAGTTGTTTTCTGGTAAGGAAAGTCACTATTGCGCTCCCATTGCCATACACAGTGCTAATAGCACTCGCGTCTGTTGCCAGCAAGTACAGTGTATTGGACTGAAGAGGAGCTACTGTTCTTGTCAGTTTCCTAAGCACAGTTGAACTAGATATGGCCCGTGTGTGTAGGAAGCACAGTTCTTTTTTTCTGAGCAAGCTCACTGTTCGGACCCAATATAAAACACAGTAGAGTAGAAGAGTGCTCTTTTCTCAAAAGCAGAGTGTGTTTCTTGTAAGGCGAGCTAGCGTTTGTTTCCCAGTCCTAAATGGTGTTGAATCACATGCAGTTTCTAGTCCTAAGAGCAAGATTTGTTTTCTGGTAAGAAGAGTCACTATTGTGCTCCCATTGTCATACACAGGGCAAATAGCACTGGCGTCTGTTCCCAGCCTGTACACTGTATTGGACTGAAGAGGATCTATTTTTCTTGTCAGTTTCCTAAGCAGAGTTGAACTAGATATAGCCCGTGTGTGTAGGAAGCACAGTTCTTTTGTTCTGAGCAAGCTCACTGTTCTGGCCCTATAGGAAACACAATAGAGTAAAGAGTGCTCTTTTCTCAAAAGCAGAGTGTGTTTCTTGTAAGGCAACCTAGCTTTTTTTCCCAGTCCTAAATGGAGTTGAATCACGTGCAGTTTCTGGTTTTTCGAGCAAGAGTTGTTTTCTGGTAAGAAGAGTAACTATTGCACTCCCATTGTCATACACAGGGCAAATAGCACTGGTGACTGTTCCCAGCATGTACAGTGTATTGGACTGAAGAAGATCTACTGTTCTTGTCAGTTGGCTAAGCAGAATTGAACTAGATATGGCCGTGTGTGTAGGAAGCACAGTTCTTTTCTTCTGAGGAAGCTCACTGTTCAAACCCCATAGGAAACACAGTAGAGTAGAAGAGTGCTCTTTTCTCAAAAGCAGAGTGTGTTTCTTGTAAGGCGAGCTAGCGTTTGTTTCCCAGTCCTAAATGGAGTTGAATCACATGCAGTTTCTGGTCCTACGAGCAAGAGTTGTTTTCTGGTAAGAAGAGTCACTATTGCGTTCCCATTGTCATTCATAGGGCAAATGCACTGGCGTGTGTTCCAGCATGTACAGTGTATTGGACTTAAGGGGATCTACTGTTCTTGTCAGTTTGCTAAGCAGAATTGAAATAGATATGGCCGTGTGTAGGAAGCACAGTTCTTTTGTTCTGAGCAAGCTCACTGTTCTGGCCCTATAGGAAACACAGTAGAGTAGATGAGTGATCTTTTCTCAAAAGCAGAGTGTGTTTCTTGTAAGGCGAGCTAGCGTTTGTTTCCCAGTCCTAAATGGCGTTGAATCACATGCAGTTTCTGGTTCTATGAGCAAGAGTAGTTTTCTCGTAAGAAGAGTCACTATTGCGCTCACATTGTCATACATAGTGCAAATAGCACTC